>NW_007731504.1:70558-97954 GCF_000696425.1 Galeopterus variegatus
CCCCCCCCCCCCCCCCCCCCCCCGGCATACTGGAGACACTACAGAGTGACACAGGATGGGTGCAGGACAATGCAGGTGAAGATGACACCTGGCATTTTAAATGGAGTATTTTTCAGAGTTAACCATACATTTTAAAAATTAAAATGAGTTAGACATCATCTTCTTCCAAGTCCCTTTACTGATAACACAGCCTTCTCAGTAAAGGCAAAGCTGCTGGACAACCTGCAGTGCAAGCACTCACTGGCCAGGGTGCACATCAGGAAAAACATCTCCCAGTAAGGGTTTAGGACACTAAGTACGCAGGTGACACCTGTAATGTTAGAACTATGCTCAAATAACAATTTTTACGAATGAGTCAGAGTAAAAGCAGAGTAAAAAGCACTTGATTTTGATGTTGTGGTATGAATGAGCCATAATTGGAAGTTTAATTGAGGGGAGTGGGCGGCATGTGGGGCTGGATTATAAAGTCCATTTTGGGTTCTATTGAGACTGTAAAGAAGTGATGACACACATGCTTAAACAGACTGTCAAAATTTCTCTGGGGATGAGGACATTCATCTAGTTTAGTCAACATCCGTACAAGTTTGTCTTAGGAGAGGTGAAGGGTGTAGATTGTGAACAGCTGACTCTGAAAGAATACACATATGCTTACAACCATCAGAGCGATGGTAACCAACGTTGCAGCTGGCCAAACTCGTGGTGAATATTTGAGTTACCACAAAGCTTCCTAACTGGGGTCCTACAGGCATGCTGACCTTTTTCATACATAAATATTATGACATTACCACCCTGTTTGAAATCTATTGGTTTCTGTTAAAAGGCCTGTGAGGCGCTTCACAGTGTGGCTTTGTCTACCTCTTCACTCCACTCCACACTCAGCCCCTCCACTGAAGTTCTTCTCACCTCTTGGCTCTTGCTCCTTTTCTCTGGAGCAGCCCCTTCTCTACCCTCCTCCCCTTTCTCAACAAATTCTCATGAGCACTTTAGTTCTTAACTTGAACATCACTTCTTCAGGCACAGAGGCCTTCCCTATCCCAGACAGGGTGAATGCTCCTCCTCTGAGTTCCAACAGTTCCCTGTAAGTCCACCAGAGCACTTTTCATGTTGTCTTATATGTGCTGCAGGGGAGCATGGATCATATCCATAGCCACCATCTTCCTATCTTCACCCTCTACAGTTGGACACATAGTAGGCACTTAGTAACTATGGGTAGAATAAACGAGTGATGAATGCTCTTTTCCGGTAGCCTAAAGAGTATAAAAAAGCTCAGGGTCCACACATCACTGAAGCAGATATCTATGTGTTTAGCACCGTTCTAGAGTGAAGTACTAGTGAACTATACGGTGCAAATGTAGATACGGTCCTTTTCTAGAGCAGGGCTGTCCCCCAGGCTATAAATCTCGGACCATTCTAGGTATCAGATGTTGGGACTTAGAGTTACAGTTTGTTTAAAAAGACCTGCATAAGTTGAGCTACAAATAATCAGTACATTAGACAAAGTACATGAGTCAAAAGCTGGAGCAAGAGACAGCTCTAGATGTGTTCAATGTTCACAGTTTGTTTAAAAAGACCTGCATAAGTTGAGCTACAAATAATCAGTACATTAGACAAAGTATATGAGTCAAAAGCTGGAGCAAGAGACAGCTCTAAATGTGTTCAATGTTCGTTGAATGAATGTCTTTTTTTCATGTTTCTCCAAGCTGGTGGAAATTTTTGAGGGGTCTACTCAAGCTTCCTGAGGAAGGTATTTCAGAAGATGTTTGCAGAGTTAAAGAATTGTTTCAAAGAAATGTGGTTTGCAAATTGACATGCCTAACTGGAATGGCATATCCACGCGGGGGGATGGTGACAAAAGAGTGAAGAGGTTAGGTTACCCTCGATTAGACTGAGTTACAACTAATGCGACTGGCTCTCAGAAGACATTGTAGGGTGTGCAGCAGGAAAGTAACAATGTGAAAGTCCTCCTACAGCATCAGACAGTTTTAAGTGCAAGCATCTGCGTAAGGAATTACTAGAGGTGATATGGAAAATTACTATGATAAGTTGACGGTATTTACCAGCATCCAGGATTGTGTGCATTTCACTTCAAAAATCATGGCAGAAGTTTACAGAAATGCACCTATATCATCTCTGTTTGGTGAAATTCTGGAGACTTTCATCAAAGGCCCATTACAGAAAAATGCTATTAAGTTTCTATGTGAATGCTAACAATAGATAGCTCATTTAATAATTTGGCATTTTTTATTTTATTCATTCAATAAATATTTAGTATTCACTCACAATGTGCCATACCCTGTTCTTAACACTAGAGATTCAGCTGTGAATGAGAGACATTTATGCACTGTCTAGAGCAGTACTGGCCAATAGAAACTTCTGCAGTGTTAGAAATGTCCTATAATCTTCACTAATATACTAGCCACTCACCACGCATGATTATCTCACACTTGAAATGTATCTAGAATGAATGAGGAACTGAATTCAAAATTCCTGTTCCATTCAAAATCCCAAACTCTACATGATGGCCAGTATGGGCCCCTTCTCACAGTTCACTGGTATTGTCAAGAATTCTTGTGGTTTCCTGAAAAAACTTGTCTTTTTTCCTCCTATGCGTGTTTGTTTATTAATTTCCTTTTGCCTAAGATGAACCAATGCTCACCAACACCCCCAGCCCCAGACCTCCCTACCTGACTCTTTCCATTTCCTGCAGGAGCCACAGCCACATGAAGTCTGGCCCATATCCCTCAGTCAGTTCCCATAGACTTCCATGCTTATCTCTTTCATAACAATTGCTACCACATGTTACATATAGTCATTTTCACATTTCAGAGGCAGCAGAGCACAGTGGGTATGACATAAGCTCTAGGGACAGATTACCTGGGTTCAGGCACACAAGGATCTATTGATATGCAATTCATTTTCTTATTTTACAAATACTAATCATCAAAGGCATATATAATTGATAATTACAATGTTAATCTAACTTTAGCCAAAAAAAGCATAGAAACAATATTTTAATAGCCTCTTTGCCTCATCAGGCATGAGTGAGTGTTTCCAATGAGAATTTTTGAATTATTTATTACAGTTGATTATAATATAAGGACCCCATCGCTGTTCTCAAGGAGAGTTAGCTAATGCAAAGAAAAAAAGGTCATCAGTTAAACTTGCTTTTATTCTAAACTTGTGTTCTAACAGTTTCTCGTTCCACATAAGTTTAGAAGAAACTTCTCAAAAATAAACAGCACAGATGAAGGCATTCATGAGTAAATCAACCTATGGGACAATTTACTCTAACAAAGGGCACCTGAGTGGCTTTTTCCTTGTTCCCTGTAAACCAAATGGGACTCTTACTGTTGTCAGAAGTTTGTCAAGTTGTACCCTCAGATGGCTCTTGAAAGGATAGAAAGTCAATGTTGTTCCCTATTACTTTTACCATAAAAGTATAGCATTTGAATTTTGGCGTGAAGATAAGGGCTTCATTATAGTCCAGCTCACATCCAGCTGCTGTCACAATGCCATCTCAATTACCGCACACAGATAAGAAGAGATCTTATTTCAAAAGATTTCCAGAGCAGGTAATTCAACCCACCCCACTGAAAAATAGTCCTTCCTGTCCAATCTAAACCAACTCTTTTTTGATGGAGACTGTTAAACCCATTAACTTTCATTCTATCCTCTGGAGAGACATGGGATGGCTTCCATCTTCTGAATAATAACTCTTCACATTGCTGAGCATGTTATAAACTGCTTGAAATGACAAATCAGGCTTGGGTGGTGAGCAGGTGTTTCTGACTTCGTAATTTTTCTCTAGTGTGCCTATTAGATACATTAACTCTGGGTATTAGCTTTCCAATCTGTAAAATGCAGACTCTTCACATTGCTGAGCATGTTATAAACTGCTTGAAATGACAAATCAGGCTTGGGTGGTGAGCAGGTGTTTCTGACTTCGTAATTTTTCTCTAGTGTGCCTATTAGATACATTAACTCTGGGTATTAGCTTTCCAATCTGTAAAATGCAGACACCAAGATTTTCACTTAATTATGTTATAAACTGCTTGAAATGACAAATCAGGCTTGGGTGGTGAGCAGGTGTTTCTGACTTCATAATTTTTCTCTAGTGTGCCTATTAGATACATTAACTCTGGGTATTAGCTTTCCAATCTGTAAAATGCAGACACCAAGATTTTCACTTAATTTTCTCATTGGAGTTTTGTGAGAAAATCATTCCATCTGGGACTTCCTGCTGTATGAGCAACCTACATTTTTCCCTTGGTGAATGCTTTCAATTTTGGTAAAACCTTTTTGGATTTCAAAGTGTCTTTTAGGTGGATGACAGACATCTTGCAAATCTTAAGCTTAAAAGTAATTTGGATTCTTATTGATGGAGACCTAAAAAAACCTTTCTCACATATATGGTACTAAGCTGTAACTTGATAGAGAGCAAAGCAAAACATACTACAGAATAAGAGTTACTCTCAGAGCCCCAACAGGAAAGAAGACAGTTTCTCCTATTGAACTGATACGTCATTCTATTGTCAAAGGTTGGGAGTTATGTTGGTAATTCCCTTTTCGATCCCTTTACCCTGAAGCTGAGAGCTGATCTATAGTTTTTCTGAGTTAGAATATTTTAACATAGTTTTCCCACTTCTCTCTCCTTTTATTTGCTATCTTTGGTCTTTTATCTTATATTTTGGATTTAATTGTACTGGTGCTTTTACTGGAATGTTCTCACAACATACCTTTAAATAGTTGGAGTATAGGTAAATAAATACTTAAATATTAACTCCTATTCCAATAGTTAATAAATATTAACTGTTATTCCATTTCACCTTAGCTGAACTTCACTTGTTTATTTTTGAAGACACATGAAGCATGCTTATGTTATTGTTTATGTATTACCAAGTATAGAAAAACTTCTTCACTCTTTAACCTGAGTGTTCCAGGTTGTGTCTTACAAATCACACCTCCACATTGCCACTACTGTTTCAGCTTTGCTGTTGTAATTTTATGGTTTAGACATTTAGATATTTTATTAATTTATCTTAACCTTTTGTGAAAATTCTATGAATGAGCCAAGGACTATTGTGATAAATATGAATTCTTAAAATGAAGTAAATAAAATAGCCCTCAATTTTACAGCAGTACTCAAAAAAGAAACATGGTAAGAAATATGCTCCTTTTACTAGATGAGTATACATGGACTGAGAAATGTTGATCATATTTTGGCACTAGTAACCTTGCACAGATTTAATGGAATGTAGCTCTGACTATGTTTAAAACACATAGTCCTCAGTCATACTGTTAATGGAATGTAGCTCTGACTATGTTTAAAACGCATAGTCCTCAGTCATACTGTTAATGGAATGTAGCTCTGACTATGTTTAAAACGCATAGTCCTCAGTCATACTGTTTTGATGGCAGCACCAAAATTGGAGCTGAGGTCTTTTGGTTTCCAGTCCAGAGCTTAGGCCATGTTGAGATTGATAGCTTAGATAATATTTGTTCCACACCCTCCACTGGGAAGCAGGCAAGCAGCAGAGCATTCCTGGGAGGCCTAGGCAGGAGCTGAGGGAAGCCACCCCTCCACCTGGAAGCAGGCAAGCAGCAGAGCACACCTGGGGGACTAGATAGGAAACAAGGGGACAGCATCCCCTACCTGGAAGCAGGCAAGGAGCATGATGAAAATGCCAATTCTGCATGGGTGGCCCTTTACAGCCACCACCATAGCCATGGCTGCCACAAAAGCAGCTCGACACCACAGCAATAGCCACAGTCACCATGCAGATGGCCTGCCAGAAACTCAACTGCATTGGCACAAGGAATGTCATCAGAAGAAAGTGGAAAAAGAAGAAGACCCACTCTCCTCAAACCCCTCTCCAGAGTAACAGAAGAAGCAACTGCTCTACCAAATGACCAGACATCAATGTAGAGATACTAGAAATAAGAAAACCCAAGAAAATATGACACCACCAAAAGAATACCATAATTCTCAAATACCAGACCCTATAGAGCAAGACACCCTTGAAATGACTGAAAAGGAATTCCAAGCAACAATCTTTAGGGTACTCACTGAGATACGAAAAGACTCAGTTAGACAACATAATGAAACAGGAATAAAAACCCAGGACATGAAGGAGGAAATTTATAAAAAGATCAAACATTAATAAAGAATGTAGCAGAACTCATGCAACTGAAAGATTCACTAAATAAAGTAAAAAACACAACTGTCAGCTTAAGCAGCAGGCTAGACCAAGCAGAAGAAAGAATTTCTGATCTTGAAGATAGTCTTCTTGAGATAATCCAGGTGGACAAAAGAAGGAAAAAAGAATTTTTAAAAAATGAAGAAAACCTAAGAGAGCAAACCTTAAGCACACAAACATTCAAATCATGGGTGTCCCAGAAGGGGAGGAGAAAGGAAAAGGCATGGAAAACCTTTTTAATGAAATAATAACCCCAAACTTCCAGGCATAGGGAGAGACATGGACTTTCAGATCCAGGAGGCTCAAAAAGTCCACAGACAGGGTCAACCCGAAAAGATCCTCTCCAAGACACATTATAATCAAACTGGTGAAGCTTGAAGACAAAGAGAGAATCTTAAAAGAAGCAAGAGAAAAGCATCAAGTCACCTAAAAGGGAGCCCCTCTCAGAACAACAGCAGACTTCTCAACAGAAACTCTATAGGCCAGAAGAAAATTGGGATATAGTCAAAATACTAAAAAAAAAAAAAAAAAACTACCAGCCAAGAATACTATAACTAGCAAGGTTATCCTTCAGAAATGTGGGGAAAATAGTGTATTTTCCAGACAGTCAAAAACTGGGAGTTTACCACCACATGACCATCCCTGTAAGAAATCCTCAAGGGAGTCTTGCATCAGGAAACTGAAAAACAATGATCACTCATCTTACTAGTTATAGTTCTGTTCAAACTTTCCGTTTCTCCTAATTCACTCTTGGTAGGTAGTGTGTTTCTAGGACTTCATTCATTTCATCTAGATGATCTAATTTGTTGATCAACAATTGTTCACAATATTCTCTTATAACCCTTTTGATTTCTGCAAATTTGGTTGAAATGACCCCTCTTCCATTTCTGATTTTAGTTGTTTGAATCTTCTCTCTTTTTTCTTAGTCCATCTTGGTAAAGTTTTGTCAATTTTGTGGATTTCATCAAAGCACCAACTTTTGGTTTCATTGATTTTCTCTATTTTTTTTTTTTCTATTTTCTATTTCTTTTATCTGTGCTCTGACTTTTTATTATTTACTCCCTTTGCTAGGTCTGGGCTTAGTTTGCTCTACATTTTCTAGTTTCCTAAGGTGCAAAGGTGATTGTTGATTTTAGATCTTTCTTTTCTATTAATGTATGTATTTACATTAAATAAATTTCCCTTTTAGCAAAAAAAAAAAAAAAATTATAAAAAAATTTGTTCTAAAATACTCCCCAAACTATAGCTTGATAAACTACACATTCTATTTGAATAACAATTCCCAGAGATCATGACCACTTATTCATTCATAATCAATGATAATTTATGAAGTGTCTACTGTCTGGTGAGGGCTTGCTTCTTTTAATGACTCTCTCCTACACATACCATCTCATGGGATCACATCAACAGGGGCATTAATCACCTGAAGTCTGGTGTATTAGTTTTCTACACTACATAACAAATTACCACACATTTAGTAGCTTAAAGAAATACACATTTATTTTCTCACAGTTTCCATGGGTTGGGAGTCTAGGGTATGCCTTAACTGGGTCCTCTGCTCAGGGTCTCACAAGAGTGTGATCCAAGCATCTGTCAGGCTGCATGCTTTTCCAGAGCTCAGGGTTCTCTTCCAAGTTTAGTTAGGTTGTTGGCAGAATTCAGTTCCTTATGGCTCTAGGACTGAGGCTCTCAGCAACTTGAGGCTGTCCCTCCCCATATACAGTTTACAACATCACTATTAGCTTCTTCAAGACCAGCAGGAGAGGCTCTATTCTCTTTTAAAGGACTCATTTTACTAGGCCAGACCCACCCAGGATAATTTCCCTTTGATTAATTTAAAGCCAACTGATTAGAGACTTTAATTACATCTGAAATTTTGGCATATAACATTTTTTACTCAAGGGAGTGACTATCCCATTAGTTTGGTCATATTCTATTAGTGATAAGCAAGTTACAGATTCTGTCTGCACTCAAAGGAAGGGGATATACATGAGTGTGACTCATTGGAGGTCACCTTGGGGTGTGTCTGCACGTTTGGCATTGAAAATACTCTAGGTGTCACTCTTTCACCAGCATCATGGACTTGCTCATGTATTCACACTGAAACCCCTTCTTCTATCATTTGGACTTGGTACCACAGCTCTGTACTATCTATGTGTTTACTGACCAGAAATCCTATTAGTTTCTTCTTTTGGCAAGTCATTTCTGGGGTTTACATTCAAAACTAGAGGCATGCCTAAGCCTCTAAGACACCATCAGACTGACCTCCCTGAGTCTCCAAATCTGCCTGGGAATCAGATAAGACATTTGCTATAGACAAAGCACCAACGTGCCGTAGTGAACATGAAGGAGAATAAGCCTTGTTCATAATGAGCCCTCAGCCTAGTAGGAGAAGAAGATATGAAAACAAATGAATTCAGTACACCACATGCCAGGCAAAGGAACAGTAGAGGAACCAACAGAGTACAAGAGAGAGCAGGGATGAAAAAGTCTCTCTAACTGGGAAGACCAGGGAAAACTTTTCAGAGGAGGTAATTTTGAACTCACCTTGAAGATAAATAGGAATTCCTCAGTGGAAAAGGGAAAGTATTCTAGGGAGAGGTAATAGCATATTCAAAGGCGTGAATGAATGAAATAACAGTGGTTAACACTTAATAAGTATGAAATATGTGCCAGCCACTGTGTTAGTAAGTTTATATAAAGTTTCTTACTTAATCCTCACAGCAGTCCCATAAGGTAGGTGTATTAGTGCTATAATCAACATCTCCATTTATAAAGAGATTAAGTTTCAGAGGTAAAATAACTTGCCCAAGGTTGCATTAATAGCAAGTAGCAGACTTGAATTTGAACTTAGATAGTCTGTTTTCAAAATCGGTGAACTGAAGCATTAAACTAAGCATAGATTATGGGATTCCAACAAGAGGTGAGAAAGCCAGAGGGTAGTTTGGGAATACATGGTATAGGGTATCATTTGCTGATCTAAGGCATTATAGATTTTGCCCTTGACAATGGGGATTCATCAGTCCTAAGAGTCAACAAACATACCAGTTTCTCATTAGCAGTGATCATTGGAGAAGGGGAAGAAGCAGGGACTAGACAGACCTGGGATTTAAGATACTAACTGGTTGTAGGGATGGATCTTAATTAGGAGCCAACAGTTTAATACACTATATTCAAAGGAATCAGCTGACACTTCCTGGGGTGATTTGAATTATTCAAAAACAAAACAGGGCTGAGCCTGCAGGTTACAAGCATCAGCATCTACAGTTGAAAGGGGCTAGCCAGGCAAGGACAGAAAATTAGTTGTTCTGAAACAAATATGTGGCTTAATTAGACTTGAATCAATTTATTTCGAATGGTGAGTTGATATTTGGCATGGATGCCAAGAGAATTCAATGAGAGAAAGAATCATTTTTAAACAAAGTGTCCTGGGAAACTGAGTAGCCACATACAAATGAATAAAATTGGATGTTGAACTTACACCATATACAAAAATTAACTCAAAATGGATCAGAGACCTAAATGTAATAGCTAAAACTATACAGCTCTCAGAAGAAAGCATGGACATGAATCTTTGTGACCTTGGACTAGGTAATGGATTCTTAATTATGACCCCAAAATACAATCAACAGCAAAAAAGTAGATAATTTAGACTTCATCATAATTACAATCTTTTGTGCTTCAAAGGGAGAAGAAAGCATGGACATGAATCTTTGTGACCTTGGACTAGGTAATGGATTCTTAATTATGAGCCCAAAATACAATCAACAGCAAAAAAGTAGATAATTTAGACTTCATCATAATTACAATCTTTTGTGCTTCAAAGGATATTTCAGAGAGACCAAACGTAGGAAGGATTGCAATGAAAATGGGATACATTGGCTCTTAAACTCCAGGAGACAAAGCAACATAAGGGCCATTTGGTTCCCAATGTTACTCATCGCTCAAATATTGGCCCTGCAATTTCTGCACTCGGCCCTCCTTTCACACACTCAGCTTCCCTTAGGGTCACATCTGCTCATGGCTCAAGGGAACTTTATATCAGTTTCTCTCAAAGTGGTCACCTAACTCAGTATCACCTTGACATGGCCCCACCTACTGAATTTAAATCTAATCGTGTTTGTGTGGGTCCAGAATTTTAACTGTTTATCTTTTGTTAAACTCCTAGGTGGTTTTTATGAATATTAAAATTTGAGAACCACTTTCTTATCAGAAAAGAAACAAGAGAGTGGGTGCCTTCATCGCCTGCGTCAGTAACAGTAACTTCTCTTCTTTCTTCTGTTAATTTAATTAAGAAAAACATATTTTCTGCCTGAAAAGCTTTCCTTCCCACCTAAAGCAGTATCACACAGGGCTGACTGGTTTCTGTTTGTTGCTATTATCACTTTTCTTTTTTTTTTCCTCCTCCTCCTTCTGTTTCTTCTTTTTCTTCCAAAGGGATTCATTTAAAGAGTTATTTTCATCTAGTTCTTTCTTCGGAAACCAAAATCTAATAATGGTTGTCAGTGTGTTATCGTAAAAATAAAATGGGTGTTTGGTGGACAAGGAACCCTAGTGATGTTCCCTGAAATCTTTGTTATTTTTTTGTTTTTTCAAAGTCAGTGTTTTACTTATTTATTTTTCCTCCTTCTAATGCATGCTTTGGTTTCTTTGTATGTATGCCATCACGGGTCTTGCCAAAATATGTTGAGGAAACTGGGTGACAGGCAATTTGCAACAAAAGAATCCCTCTGCTTTAACTTACAGATGGTTTTCTAACACCAAGATAAACAAAGTGTTCTCTCCCCAAATGAAAGAGGTTGGATTCAATAACATACACAGAAAATTTATATCCTCTCAATGGTCTATTTTTACAGGTGTCTCACCAAAAATATTTTTGAATTTGCTTTGATTCTGATAAGATCATGAGCAACTAATTTGTATCGGAAAATATGGCTGAAAACTTGTGAATTTCCAAACAGTTCATTTTGATCCATCCACAATTCCCCTCTTTTTTTCTCTCCTCTAATATGTCAACTGTAAGATGTAAATTCTTATTCCATAATTCTTCAAATGATCACTGAAAATCCTGTCAAGTCCTTCCTACCACAAGTGAATATTTACAGGTGATGTATAAACTGCTAAAACCTAGAATTTATAGTGGAGAACCTTAGGAGGCCTGAGATGTTTCTGCATGGGGAGGCATCAACAGAGCAGAAACAGGGACATTACCAGAGAGAGCTTCTGTTTTGCAAAGTGCTCCCACGAAAGAGAAGATAATATGTAGCCTGCTCAGAAAGGACTAAAATCACTGAAATAATCATGGACTTCTCAAGGGCCTACAGTGTGCTTGTCTGTAGAGCCCTTACACAGAAATGTGTCTGAAAAAGCGTTATAATGGCTTCTCTTTCAAGAGAATGACTTGAACTTAAAGTCTCCAGAGTCTGGAGTTTTATTCTGTTGTGTGGATAGACATGAAGTGCTTTCTCTCTGACTCAGGCAATTAAAAGTTTCAGAATGTCTCAGAAACATGCCTATGTTGTGGATGTCTAGCTTTTATGCCATTGAGTGGGAAAAAGATAAAATCTTAAATTTAAATTCTCCCTTGTACTTTAAGGACAAAAAAATACATAAATATTAAATCCAAAGATAATTGAAAAACTTTGTGATGGCCAATAGGTTTAAAATTCTAACTAAATGTCTCAGTAGAAGCCCAAATAGGCTGTTTTGGGTTTCTCTTTCTCTCTGCTTTCCCTTCTGCCCACTCTTGATTGCAGCTGATGAAAACAGAGCATGGCCCCAAAGTCAGACAGCAGTAGGCACAAAGTAATTCACAAGTGGAAATTGAAAACCTCTGGATAATTTTGAACTGGAAAAAATTGCTAAATATTTTTTCCAATTCAAAGGGAAAATCCTCATGCCTTTTTCTGTGAAAGGCTGTGGAAAAAAAGCACTGTGGAAAAAATAAATGTAAGAGGAAGCCTCAGAAATACATATGACTGGTGTTATAGGCAAGGAGAAACCTGCTATGCAGCTTATAGTCAACATTTGCTGAGTATTTACTATATGCCAGACACTCTTACCAAGACTGTAAGAGTTTTACTTGTATATCTTGCATTCTCATAAATCCCCACAAGTTATCAACTATTATTATCATGATTTTATAGTTAAGAAAACTTAGGAATAAAGAGATTAAACGACCAGACCACAAGCACAGAGCTAAGAGGAAAAGCTGGGACTTCCACCTAAGCAGTCTAGTGCCAAAGATCACACACTTTTCCACTTGCTATCCTACTAATATGCTTGTGATATACCTAAAACATATGCATGTGAGTTAGTAGAGCTTCAGCCCCTCAAAATCTCCCCAGCATTCACTAATCTACATTTAATAGTTGACATTTTTTAGGTACCTATAGAGTAAACTTTGTGTGCTTGAAGAACTTGATTATTAATTGGGAAAGAAGTGAATTATGATGCAGGTTTAGTTCAATTATAAAGCAACCTGGGAACAAATATAGGATAATATGGATCAACCCATATGCATAAATACTGATAAGGAAAAATTTCCGTGGAGTGGAGAGGAATTACTGGGGATAGCATAGATAAGCCTGGATTTAATAAGAGTAATAGCTAGTGTGGTAAGATGAATAACAGATCCCCAAAGATATCCATGTCCTAATTCCCAGAGCCTGTGAATATGTTACCTTCTATGGAAAAAGGGGCTTTGCAGTTGTGAATAATGTTAAAGAATTTGAGATGGGGAGATTATCCTGGATTAGTTTGGACCCAAACTAATCATATGAGCAATTAAATGCAGAAAACTTTTCCCAGATGTAGTCAGAGAGAGAGATGTAATGACCAAAAAAGGATCAGAGAAAAATTAAATGTTGCCGACTTTGAAGATGAAGGAAAGCACCGTGATCCAAAGAAAGCTAGCAGCATGTAGAAGCTGGAAAAGGAAGAAAACAGATTATTCCCTACAGTATCTAGAAAAAGAGTACAACCCTTGCATTGATTTTAGTCCAGATTGACTTGTGTCAGACTTCTGATCTTCACAACTGTAATATAATAAATTTGTACTATTTAAGCCACTAAATTTGAAGTAATTTGTTACAGCAGCAATAGAAAACTAACATTTGGTTGGTTTGACAAGTTATAGAACTCTCACAGACACCAATTCATTTGGTCCCAAAGCCATGCTGAGGATTAGGTTGGGCAGATGAGGAAACAGAGCTTAGGGGTGTTTGAGTCTCTTACTCAAGTTTTCATAGCCAGTGGATGGCAGAGCCAGACTTCAAATCCAGGACTTTCTCTGTGTTCTGTATTAAAGTGTTCATGTAAAGTAATACTCAAATAGCAGAACGGTCTGACAAATCTCTTTACTGTATCTTTACATTACTTAATTGATGCTTCATAAGGGTGATTTAGTGGTACACTACAGAGGTTGTAGAAAAAGTAATTTGAGATAGTTTATAGCTCCTCAGTCCTTCTTGACTGTGTAGCTATAAATGAAAACTATTTATCCTCGTAATGCCAGCTTACAGCATTTGCATCATGCTCAAAGAGTCTTGATTTTTATAAACTATAAAATAATTTACACTGTAAAATGAAAACTTATTTTCTTCAAGATTCATCCTGTCAAAATTCATAGTGGTTATGAATCTGTAATAAGTCAGTTTGATAAAACATCTCTGGGATTTGAGTAAGGCAAATAATTAGAGTAACTTGTTTTGTGATCAACCCTTACATTGTGAACCTTCTGGTGAATTCATTGTACATTTAAAATTCCAGATATTAATGCAAAATGAGGGAATGTCTGTTCAATTTAGTCTACATCACAGAGACCATAGTGCCCTTGTTACATAGCTACCAAGTCACAAATTTCAATAATTTATTATTTACAATATAAAAATAATCAAATGGAAATTATAGACTTGAATATTGAAAATTATTTGCCTGAAGAAATGGAGGCTTAGAAGAAAGATGATTCATATGTTCAATAAACTTTTGCAATTATAAAGACATCTAATGAAAATGGATGAAAATGGAAAGTTAATTATGAACTAAATTTTATTGAATCAGAATGTATTCTTTACAAAAATAAGCTTTAAGAAAATCATATTAATTAATATATTCAGTGCTGACTAGATAAATTCACATGATGTGTTTGTTTTAGATGTGATTACTGGAGTTCTGCTAGTCTCTAATGTACACAATAGTGTACATTGCTATAATTGTTCCCATACTATACATCTAATTGGTTTTACTGTTTTATTTTATTTTATCTTATCTTATCATGTGTTTGTTTTAGATGTGATTACTGGAGTTCTGCTAGTCTCTAATGTACACAATAGTGTAGATTGCTATAATTGTTCCCATACTATACATCTAATTGGTTTTACTGTTTTATTTTATTTTATCTTATCTTATTTTATCATTTTATTTCATTCTATTTTATTTTATTTTTGCATTTGTCCACAGGGAATAGTCCTCTTCACTAATCCCATTAATGATTGATAACATTTTTATTTTCTTTTTTCATTTTTTCTACCTTTTCTTTCATTAAATCTATAAAAATATTTAAAGCATCTAAATCTTATCTAAATTTCTTATTTAAGTATAAGTTGTTACAACAAGCAAACGGAAAGGACATTCTTGGGGGGGAGGGGAGAGAGGGAGGAGGGAGGGAGGTGTCGGTGACGGGCCATAATAATCATATACAGTGTATATTGACAAAATTAAAAAAAAAAATAAAGAAAGAAAGAAAGAAAGAAAGAAATTTAGATAGGATTTAGATGTTTTTCTAAAATAACTAAAACATTCAGTTTCTAACAGGCACAAGTCATTTTGGTGATGTTGGCATATGTATAATACTAAGAAACTAATGGTGTGGGTGATGCAAGGAATTCATGATTTTTAAGTGTTTATTATCTTATTGGGGATGCAGAAGATAGACATATGAAAAAATAAACATTATTCTCTCAGTCTCATGGTATTATCAGTAATTTTTAGTTATTATGTGTAAATACTGTGCAGAAGGCTCCTCTTCCTCAAACTGCTCTTCTCCCCATTCTTGGTATTCTCTTAGGGCCCTCTTTGTACCTTACCTGTAACACTTAAAAAAAAAACAACTCCCTGAAATAAGCCTATGGGTGCACTATATCTGGTCAAAATTTCTTTGGGGGTAGTCCTCGGGTATGAGGATGCCAGAACAATATGCCAGGATAGAAGGCCCTGGATAAAGTCTAGGAAAGGAAGCTGGAAGTTGCAGAACCAGCAATGCATAAACTCAGTCCAGCTGAAGGGGACCACAGCAACACAGAAACCATTGTCTAGGCCACACATATCTCCTTCATCTTTTGTTATTAGAGGCAGGATGGATTTTCCAATTTTGTTAAATCCATGGTTGATAAAATCAGCGGATCTATTTCTGGTGGTTTTCCCAGAGAAGTGGCAATTTAATGAGATGTGGTAAAAGATAAGGGGAGCTAAACAATAGAGTTATTAGAGGCTTTTAAACAGATGTCCTATGATCAGAACTTTAATTTAAGAAGACTATATGGTCTATCAATTGAGGCAAACTTAGGAGGGATTGTTAAACTAGCCTTAAGCACATTTAAGCATTATCTTATGTCCTCTGAGTGTAGCATGTTGCTTGAATAATAACCAAAGATTTTCAAAATAGACTGTTCCTTCTGCCTTTCCAAAGATAAAGTAGCATAGCTAGTGGGTTATTGCTGTGGACTGATTGAATTGTGTCCCCCAGAGTCCATATATTAAAAGCTTGATTCCCACCATAACCATTGAGGGTAGGAAATTCTATTATGGTAATTGAAAGGTGGGGATTTGAAGAGGTGATTAAGTTGATAGATTAACAATGGTGGTCATGGGCATGGTTCTGAGGGCTTTAAAAAGAGAGCACGTGAGAGTCTGTCTCTGCTTCACTGTTTTCTCCCATGTGAGACCCCTGCATTGCTATAAAGCCACCACCAAGAAGACCCTCATCAGATGTGTTCCCTGGACTTTGGACTTACCAGCCTCTAAAACTTTATGGGCAATAAATTTCATTTTTTTTTACAAATTACCCAGTTCTGTGTATTTTGTTATAAGCATCAGAAATGGGCTAGTACATTTATATAGCTATATATGGCTATATTTACAGTATTTAATAATTATTTACAATTATATTAATTATAGGTTGATTTACTTTACAACAATTTTGTATAAACAGTTGTGTGTGTGTGTTAATAAACTCTAACATATACCCTGGGTGTGGTTATTAGCATCTGAAGTCCATTTAACCTGGAATCAACATTTTCAAAATGGTTGCTTAACACTTAAAGTATATTTATTCAAATGTATTCTAGAGATTTGTTAATTATAATTGGTGAAATGAGAGTTGTCCAAGATAGATAACATGCTTAAAATATTGTAGAAGTCACAGTGAGATAAGAGGTGCTCAGTTTCCATGGATTCAGGTTTCAGGACACACTTCTGAGTTTCAAGCCACTCCCCTAAGGTCTCAGATGCCTCCTCTAGGCCCTCCCCTAGAGGAAAGTTACTGTTGCTTATTGGACCTATTTTCAGCACCAACATGGGAAATTGAGACCTCAGGGAGATTTATGCAAATCCAGTGGCTGGGCATGCTCACTAGAAAGGAGTTACATAACTTTAGTAGCCAAGCATGCTCAATAAAGTGGAATTTATCTTTTGAATAACCTTCCACTAGAGGCGTTAAGAGCACAGAATATTCTTGAATATGTTTGGTGCATATGATAGAATTTAGCCAATGAACATGCCCTAAAAGGAGACCAATTTAGCATGTGCAAGACGATGTTATATAACTGGGAAACATCCCGTTACTTGAATATTCATTAGATAGCATGAATATGTATTAGACAGCGAAACTATAAAAGTTGAATCCCAGCAGAAGGTGAAGTTATTGCTCAGTTTTCCTGGGGCCAA
The DNA here is from genome assembly GCF_000696425.1 of Galeopterus variegatus. Classification (NCBI taxonomy): domain Eukaryota; kingdom Metazoa; phylum Chordata; class Mammalia; order Dermoptera; family Cynocephalidae; genus Galeopterus; species Galeopterus variegatus. The sequence continues at coordinate 87,700 of NW_007731504.1, forward strand.
CCTGCCCTTTGCTGGCTGAGGTATGTATGCTTTCTTTTTGTATCAGATTTACTTTCAGTAAGCAGCTGCTCACTCTCTTGAGCCAGCCTGCACTCGGTACTAAACTTTAAGCATGTATTTCTTGCTTTTGTGTTTGTATGGGCCCTGTTCAGTCTCTGGAGCTAGGCCTCATTTTCTCTGTGAAGGCTGTATTTCTTACCTATTACATTAAACCCATTCTCACTTTCTACTGTGGTTCTGCCCTTGAATTCTTTCCTGTGACAGAGTCAAGAATCTGGTAAGAGGATGGGGTGGGTTGAGGCCAGCCACTGGGCCTCCCCACACCCTTTTTTCTGATATCATCACCACCTTGAATAAATAAAGTATAAAAGTTCAACGAGCCCAGCAGATTAATGTCAAAGGTGGAATAATCAAAGTCTTCAGTCCCTTTGGTCTTACATTTCTGTACTTCCTGGAGAAATCACATACAGGATTCTGCTCCAAGGCTGACTTGATATGTCATCAGAACACTGGTGCATTCACCTTGGAGTGAGCCTCTCATGCAAGGTGGCAGTTAGTTGGACTTTCCCCAAGCTGTGTAACAACTGCATGATCATTTCAGAGATATTTTGCTAGTGAATGATTGTAAATTTGGTGGAATTTCATCTGAGACTTATTTTCATTGTAAGAAAGCATCTATTAGTAAGGTTGTGAGAAAAGGGATATATGATTCTCACCTAATTGTTTATAAAGTTTACTAATATTTACTAAACAATCCTAATCTGCTGAATGACCTCATTGGTTTTGATCATTTTGTCATCCAATCGAAATGTATCTAAGTAAATACAAGGCTAAATATAATTAATCTTCATATCCATATATATTTACATAGGTACCCATATTTATATTTATACCACTGTTTTGTCTATTTTTGTTTATGAAGAAGCCATCAGGCAATAAGGGAAAGATGAGTGAAGCCCTGGAAACCCAGGTGGCAGATTGATTTAAGGAGGAAGAGGGCTAAGTCGAAAGTACATTTCTCAGGGTCTCCTTTCCTATATGGTCAGTTTTTCATAAAGAGAAAGATGTGCAGGGTTTAGAAGACAGCAATATGCATGCAGCCATTGCTCTCTTAACAGACAAGTGAGTAAACGTAACAAGAGATGGATACAGAGGTCCCAGCAAGTTCTGGTTTGTCCTTGCTCTTCCTCCTCTGTAACCAGCTCTTCCTCTTGACAGGCCCATTGTAATCACCCCATCAACAACTCCAGTAGTGATACCAGATCGACTACCAGGGACAACAACTTTCCATTCACTTGTTTTCAACTCCCAATTCAGCAGCCAGATGGTTACCCATTCTTCAGGCTCGCAAATGATGCCAGATATTTTGCTCTTTTCCAGGTTTATGAACCTGAGTATCAAATAAGAAATAAAAAATGGTCAGGTGGAGAGAGCTCTGGATGGAGTTAAAACTTGAGCATATTAAAGCTATTCCTCAGCATGTTTATATATATACTGCCATATTAAGAATACTTCCAAATTTTATGGGCATAGTAAGTGTATAGTGTGTGTAGAAATATGTATAGAAAATACATATTTCAAGATGCCCATGTTAAAATAGTATCTCAGTGCAAGAAATTCTTATCAACATAACTGTTGGTATTTTGTCTAGCTTGTACATTTCCAGCTTGTAAACATAGATTTAGATTTATGTCACTATGTACCAATATGTTGTCTTTTACCCAGTAAATGAAATAACTTTAGAAAAAGGAAAGACCAAAATATTGGTATCTTAGATTTTCAGTTTTTTAGCTTATCTGATGATGATGGAGATTTATAATGATGTTGCCAGGAATTCTATGTACATTTTGTATTCACTAGAAAGATGATCGTTCTTTATTTCACTTAAGGTTTAGGAATATATTACTGGATGTTATGGAGAATACCAGGAGGCATAATACATAGTCTCTGCTTCCCCAAAACAGATATCAGGCTGGGCATAGAAGACATATATGAATTTACATTAGAATACAAAGCAAGGCAACATATGGATAAATATGTTAGATATTGAAGTGTTAATGTAAGAACACACCAGTGGCTGATCTAATCCATGGATACTTTTGGACTTCGTAGTATGTAGCTAAGCAAAGAAGAGAAGAGAGGGACTTTCAGGTGGGGTGAGCAGCTTGGGCAAATGAAAAGTGAAGCTTAGTAAGTACTGAATACCAACTTAGCCAAGGCATTCACAGAAAAGAATACTACAGATAAAAGCATTCATCTTGGGTGTAGAAGAAGAAATTATCAAGCATTTCACAAGCTCCTTGAAGGACATTTTAAACATACAGTTCTGTCCATGCTCACAGAAGCAAGTCTTAGTTTTTGTGCAGGAATTTATGAAATATTTGTTCCTCAGCTGAGTTGTTTTCCCCACTGTTCGCTTGGTGGTAGATATCCAAGGATCATAAACCTCTTCACAAGTGTGATGCTGTTTCAGTTTGCTTCCAAACGCTTGAGTTTAAAAATGTTTCAGTGTTTCCCTTCTGCAAAGCAGTTGTCAAGGGCAATTACAAAATGTTCTTTGAAATATGACTAGCAGCACATTGAAAAAGGCTGTTTCAGTGGACCAAATTCGTGGCTGCTTCCTACATTTGGCTTCTCCCTACCAATAGGACAGGAAGTAGGGAGCATATTTGTTTATTCAGAAAACTTGCATTCATTGTTTGTGCTGGCTGCACGGGAGGGTGAGTGGGTATTTGTATTACTGTTCTGATTGCAGGGCACTTTTGATTCCTCATTAATGGTGTTTGGAGAGTCGTGAAAAGAAATATAACAGTACACAGTTATTTTCATAGACTTACTTCGAAATAGTATAATTTCTACAAATATTGCCTTAGTCTCCTACTGAGACAATCAGAACCTAATTTCACATAGCATAGAATACAAGTAAAATAAGACGAAAGGCTTAAGCCAGTTGATATTTCTATCATATGATGGGATTTTAAAATATGTATTTAGTAGGATACTAGTTACTTTCAACTAGTTACTTTCCATTTAGTTTGAAATTTAGAAATGTATGGAAATAAGTTTGTTTTTCTTTCCACTTCATACTTTTCTATTGGTTTCTGGTCTATATGTGTGTAGATATCCTTTTTAGTACCTTAATTTTTGCTTATACTTGAAAAACACACAGAAACGATTTAAATTCCCCAGTCCTCCTTCCTGAGTGTAAGGCATCCTAGAGGACCAGACCTTCTTTCCACAGCTTCGTAACCCTTTCATTAATTAATCTGCAGAGCCATGAATCTGTGAAACAAATCTGGTAGGACTAAGAGATCAAATGCTGCTTTGCAGTGGAAAATTTTAATATTAACTACATAAATAGGTATTTTACAAGTAGCATGTGCAGTGGTTTCTTTTTATGGATTTTTTTGAGAGTTCTTTCTGATTAACAGAACTATACAAGTATATTTTTTTGCACACAATAGATTAGGTCTCTGATGTATAGAAATTTACCTTGGACTCTCTGACAATTAGGTCTGATTATTTTTTGTTACTTAGTCTATGATTCAAAAATTCCTTGACCTAGAGAATCCAAGAGTTAAAGTAAGTGTGGGAGGAAGACAGTAAGGCATTATAGCAACTTTGACAAAATGAAGAGTATAGCTATTCCCAAAATGATGGTTTTCCTATAAGAATGTGGGCTAATGTTGCCAAATACTCATTTTTTAAAAGAGACACTAGAATGCTAGAGTCTGATGTAAAATTTCCCAATTAAAAAAAAATCCTTGTATGTTACAAAGCACAGGATCTAGGCTTCAAGGTCACCATTAATATGCCCTGTAAATTATTACACAGTATACATGTGGCAAATGTTTGGCTTCCTGAACAATGAAAATCAATGAACTATGTTCAAGATCCATTTTAACAAAAGCTATTTCATTTAGTTACAAATTCTCATTTATCAGTACTTAAACATTTTGTATCCTTATCACTAATTATCCACTGACCCTCCCACCCACCCATCCATCAATACACATATGCCTATGAGACCATGCTGTGTTTGTTACGGAGTCTGAGCTATGAAGTCAAACTACTGATGCTCTAACCTTGACTCTGCCAACTATTAGTGAACTATCCATGGGAATTTACTCAACCTTTCCGTGCCTCTGTTTCCTCATCTGTAAAATATGGATAATGGCAGTTGCTAGAGTATATGATTGTTCTGAGGATCGAGACTGGTTTCACCCTGCATCTCTAATGTTCATAACTTTCTGGGCATTTTCATGCCTGCTACTAGGGAACAACAACCAAAAAAAAAAAAAATGGTCTTATTAATGCCCTTTCTACCCACAAGTGTGAGATATTCAGATAAAAGCAGAAATGAGAACAAGAGCCCTTTGGACATGCACTGTAGTGTATAGACTTCTTTACAGTGTTTGGGAAGACAATTTTGTCACAAAGCTCTTAGCCATTAGAGTTTCTGTGACCCCAATACTGGGCTGCTTTAAAAATAAGTAGTACATCTATATTTTTTTCCAGATGGTTTCTACAACTAGTTTCATAGGCATGTCTTTAAATAAACCTGTTTTCTTTCTCTCTCTTTCTCTCTCTCAATTGTCCATTTCACAAAAATGAATTCTTTATGTTACAAGAAGATTTACAGTTGGATTGCTTTAAATAGTAAGCTTTCAATGCATTCAAAGTATCAATCAATTTATAAAAGCTTGATTTACACACAACTTTATAGGAACAAATCTATTGCATAAAAGCTGTTACAGGACTCAATCCAACAAGCTTTAACAAAAGTGGAACCAAATGCCCGTCTAAGAGCAAAATAACTATTCATAACCCCTACCACCCCAATTTTTTAACACCCACACTTCTTTTCGGCCTTTTGGACTGGAGTCCAAACTGAGTAAAAATTGCAAGAGAATTCTGTAATAGCAAATATACAGCCCAGATGTAGAGTTAAGCATATTTGAAGAAACACTATTGTTCTATTTGTTGATTTTCACTAAAAGTCAATTGATGATTTTCCAAGGCAGAAAACAAAAACAAAATTCCACATTAGGAAGGGTAATTGCTTTACTCTACATGAACTGTACAGTTCTTTTCTTGTTGTTTTGGCTACTTATTTGTTGGTCCTAAAAAAAAAAACAACCAAAAAAACAAAACTCAAGTCTAAAAGCAATCATCAGTGGGAAATTCTGACTGACCTTCCTGACAGGCCATCAAAGTGCCATTTACCACCCTAGCTATAGATGTGTAAATAGTACCCTCGTAGCCAGGCAAATAAAAAACTGAAAACAAAAACACGGTGAACTCCCCTCCCTGAGATGGACTATGATTTCCATCTGCCTGGTCATGAAAGGCCCATTTTACCATTCATTAGCCCTTGTGCTTCTGGTAGCAAATGTGAAAGTGTTTGGCTGACCTGCATTGACACATAATTAACACATGTAATTGGATGATAAATGGTACCTTTCCTTTTCTCTTAGAGTTTAGCTGTGGGCCCCAAAGATAAGGATAATGGCTGTTAAATGCTAATACGTTCTAAGCAGAGATGTTAAACTCATCAGCATCTGGACTTAGTAAGACACAGATCGCTTCTGTGGCACTTTCTTTATCCTACATAAGGAATGAAAGTTTGAAAATAATTGATAGGATAAATGAAAGCAAATTGGTGCTACCTTGGAATTCTTGGGAGAACAGCCCTATGTCCGCTGGAGTGTATGGTGGTGTGTCCCAGAGACTGTGGTGTTTGGCTCTACCTGGAAAGGTACAGGGCTGGGAGAAGAAGGCTGTGAGGGAGAGTGTGGAGTGAGGCCAGAGGCAGGAGTCTGCACAGTTAGCACTGGGAAGGGCGAGAGCTTGCTCTGCTTCCCAATGGCCAGAATGGACAAGGAGCCGAGCTTGAGCCATTCTGGGAGTACACTGCATTGAGAGGACTGCCTGCCAGAGAAAAGTGGGGTGTGCCTTTGGAGCAATTGCTGAGGGATGGCCAGGAAGCCAGAGGAAGGGGCAATTGCTTGGGGTCAGCAACATGGCCAACTCCAATGTCTCCAAAGAACTCACAGAAAGGATCCGTCTATGACCCAAACAAGGATGCCAGAGAACAACAGTCCCAGCCAGTGAGGTCTTTTCTCTCATTCTTCCCTTTCCTCATTCTGGAACAGCCTGAGACAAGAGGGGGAAGGGGAGCTGGAAGCAATAAATCACCTCCACCCACCTCCACTGCAAAGGAGAATCTTTACATTGGATGGGAGCTGAAATTCTGATTTAGATCTGATTTGATATGTTAATACCTGAAAATTAAATTGTTCTATTGCTTAAAAGAAATATTGTTAGATGCAGGGAAGAGAGATTAGAAGGAAGATTAGTTAGAATGGGTTTGAAGGACTTTCATGGGAAGAAAAATAAAGATTTCTCTGAGTGGCATAACTGATTTGGCCCACTCAATAAACTGTTATTTATACAATAAGATGAACTAAAAATAGCTTTTATTAATTAGGAAATGGCAAGGCAGTAGGATTTGCACAGTTCTCTGAAATAAAATGCCAGGAGCATAATGATAAATAGAAACACTGAGAATCTTATTTGATATTTTATTGTAAAAGATGTCTCTGCCAAAGTTCAGAATAACGGGCTCATTACTGTTAGTCAAGATGTCACCCAAGCCCCACCTAAGAATCATGTAGACTCCTCACTGTTCCTCATTTTCCATTTAATCAGTCACTAAATTCTGTCTCTTGAAAGTAGCTTTCAAGTTAGTTCCTTGTTTTCCAATCTCTTCCTACTGCCCTAGATCAAGTCCTCACCATTTGTTAGCTGGACTCTTGAAAGTAGCTTTCAAGTTAGTTCCTTGTTTTCCAATCTCTTCCTACTGCCCTAGATCAATTCCTCACCATTTGTTAGCTGGACTATTTTTTTTTTTCCTTTTTGTCTTTTTTACTGACTGGCAACGGGATCGCAACCCTCGGTGTTGCGCCCACACCGCGCTCAGGCAGTGAGTGGGAACTGGTCTCCACATGGGATCCGAACCCTCGGCGGGAGCGCCGCTGCACTCCCAAGCAGCGCACTCTCCAGTGCGCCACCGGGCCGGCCCTGTTAGCTGGACTATTGCAATAGTTTCTTCTGTGCTCTCCCTCCCTCTAGCCATGACTCCTCCTGTCCATCCTTCATTTTATGGTCAGGATAATTTCTCTAAAATGCAAATGATGTCACTTTCTTAGAATCCGTCAGTAGCTTCCCACTGATGACAGCACAGCTTCTACAGCTTTGGCCTGGCCTCTGCCCACCTCTTCTACTTTGTATTTCACCATTGTTCCTCTCCCAGCAATTGGTTAGTTCCCCAAATAGTTTTTTTTCCCTTTCTGTAAGATTATTTCTATTCCAGGAATACCGTTTTCCTGCCTTATTGGATTTGCCAACATCTTTGGTACCCTTTCTGTTATGCCCACTAAAGGGTCTTCTTCTAAGGCTCTACTAAACATGCAGACTCACAAGGCTAGCCTGGCCTCGGTTGCCATCCACTTACTCAGAAGATGCCACACAGGAACCATAGTTTGCCAGCAGGGCAGCACCAAGTGGAGTCTCAGTGAAAGAGCTCAGCAGTAGATGCAGCAATTCATATCATCCCCGGGAACTCTCATCTCCCCATGGCATAGATTAGGGGCAAGGAGATGAGATCCACATCTGGGCAAGTGCAGGTGATGATCTGGCAGAGAAGAAACCACATGCTTCATAGGGCCAACATATCTGGAAAAAATGACATAGACACTGCTTCCATGGGTCACTATTCTCAGGGAAACTCAAACATATGGCTCCCCCACCTGGTATTTGTAGTTCATTTATTGTTCTCCCACTCTAAATACAATTTACTAGTCAAGCATCATTCTACCACAAGAAGGTGGCCTAGCAATATAATTAATGTATATCATATTTTCTGGCTTCCAAGTAACATTCTTAGGGAATAACCAAAGGTTGGATTCTCATGGAGCAAGGAAAGGATTTTTTAACCCCTTCATCCATTCCTTCCTCCCCTACGAGCCTTTCCATCTATACACCTCCACCCCAAATTAGTGACTGTGTTTTCTTTGCAACCTCTGTATCTTGTACTTGCTTTCCTTGTTCGCCCCAACCTAGCAAAGATGATTATGTGTTACATTAAAGTACCTGCTGGGTCTAGTGTTGTGGGTGTGGCTGTTTATAGGATGGGGAGGGAGGATTATAAATATATGCTCTCTAACTCTGAGCATTTTGGACCATATTTAGTTGTAGCAAAATAATGAGAGGACAATTAAAATTCCCAGACATATTTTATGGACTTTGATTTTCTTTTCTCATCCACTAGACGTAAAGGGCAAACTAGCAGAGTTGGCAAAATAAGTATTTTTTTTTAAATCGGATCTTTCAAAAACTGCTAGATGAAATTAAAATGTGATCTGAGTTAAATTAATGCTTTAATACTTTTAATTGAGGAAGTGTGACTTTTAAATCAGACCAGCTCATGAATTAAAGATCATCATTAAACCATAGAACATGGAGGACTTATAATAATTCTACATCCAAGTTCAAGTGATGTCCTCAATCGAGAGCAAATGATGACCTCTGGATTTAATGCATATGTTATGAGCAGTTTGATCCCTAGATTCAGTCCATGAATTTTAATCCTCTCCAAAAGACGTTCAAAATGATTGGAAAAGCAGAGCTGGCAGGAAACAGGAGCAGCTGTTTACCAGAAAAACTCTTTCTACCTGACCCCTGCTGAGTTAACACAATGGTTTCTGAGAGAACATTATGACTCATTCCCCTCCTGGTATTTACCACAGACTCATAAATTTCACTCTTTCTTATAGACTGCTTTAATCCTACCCTGATCAGAGAACATCATTATCCCCACTTGGAAACTGACTCAGACGTGTGACAGAGGTCAGCACGTCTAGTTTGGCTGATCTCCATTCAGCCTTGTTTACTTCACCCCCGTGTCTATAACTCTGGGGAAGATTGAATGTCCTGAAAAATCCAGCTGAAGTTTGAGGCTGGGCTTTACTAGTATCAGAGTTTAATATAAAAAAGAAAGAAAGAGGAATAAAACCTAATTATTGGGATGAGGAGAGGTAAAGAGGAGATCAAGGAACCATGAAAGAAAAGGAAGAGGCAGGTGCTGGCATAAAGCTGGAACAGTGAGTTCTCAGTGCAGAAAGAGGATGAGGAAATAAACTGCCAGTAGAAAACTGGATTCTCCCACCCCATAACTCTCTGGGCCAGAATGCTAAGGTGGGAAGAATGACGGCCAAGGCCAACCTGGACCCACAATCGTCCTGCTATGCCCAGATTTCAATCATTTCCAGCTCTTGGTGCTCATCTCATCTATGTGGGAGGGGAGAAAACACATGAGCTCTTTATTTTCTGGAAAACATCTGTTAGCAAATGCTGAGAAGCAAGTCAGAAAAGCAAGCCTTACGTCAACGTGAAGGAGGCTGCGTTCAATGTAGACATGCGATGTATCCCTGAGGTGCTGCACTGAAACCTCTGTGTCCTGTGGATTTGGATTCTTACTGCTTATTGTATATGAGTGGAAAGCCCGTGCAAAAATACATACTCTATGCTGAGTATGCTGAGGACATCAGTAATTGATGATTGATGAGAACATTTTGTGATAAGGTCGAACCCAGTTTGCTTAACATTACTATTCCTTCAGAGACGAAGCCATTTAAGTTGTCTAACCAGGTACCTGAAAGCCTCCCCTGGTTCCTAATTATTAGAAAGTATGTAAGTAGGGATTTATGTATTTGAATATCCTGCCTCAAGTTTTTTATTTAGTTATTTTCCTACATTGGCTTAATTGAATGGCGGCAACGTGATAGATGATGCAGAGTAAAGCTCCTGGGGCAGTTCTAAAAACGACTTAAAATCGAAAAGAATAGGATGCATTTATTCACTTGTATACTAATTCAGCAGACTCTGAAGTCTCGTTGTAAGGCATACTTTAAGTTGAAACCATCTTATAACACGGCACCTTTGGTGCATATGAATGACTATTAACACTTATTGCATGTCAAGCTTTGTACACACAGTTTTTTGTTTCCTGTGAGCAACCCCACATTACAGATACTACTATTACTTTCATTTCATAAATGAGGACACTGGAGCAAGAAGTCCAAGGTCACAAACCTAGGAAGTAGTAAAGCTGGGTATTGTTTCAATCTCCTGCAAACTAGACCCATACCTCTCACCATGTACTAAAATCAACTCAAAATGGATTAAGGATTTA
>NW_007731504.1:98792-99998 GCF_000696425.1 Galeopterus variegatus
CCTCTTTCTTGTTACTATCATCAATTCCAAGATTAGCAATGAAAAAGTAATAAACTTCCAGGTATATATCTCTACCTTGTTCTCCAAACACATTTCCAGCTCACCTGTGGCTGTCAGTGTTAATTGTCTCACAGTCTCCTGAAACTCAACTTGTCCAAAAATGACCCCATGGCCTCCAAGATAGGTTCTGTTCCCAGATTTGCTTCTCTTTCTGTATTTTCCATCTTGTTTAACGATGTCATTTTCTAATTTGCAACTCATCATCAGCAATTGCTACTCATCCAAACCCTACCTGTTTGAGAGCAGAGATCTTCTCTTTAATCCAGCTGTTCCTCTTTCCTCCATGGCCTCTTTCATAGGTGTGTGTCACATGCCACATTTGACCGCTCTACCATCAGTCTTTCTCTCCTCCAGTTACTATCTCCTCCTTATCTCCAAAATTTCAATTCTCAAATTTTTGGCCACATAAATTCTCTATCTAGAAACATCTGTCAGTTTTCTATTATTCATAAGATAAAACCCAAATTCAAGATGCCTGGCAATCTCTTTCAAACACAGTTTCTATCTACAGTAATAAAATATTTTAAAAAATTATAATAAAATGACTGTGGCAGATTGCTTTACCTGAGATAAGTTTATTATGGCAGTCCTAACAAACTATCCCCCATACCCAAGCAATCTAAGAGCATAATTTACAGAGTCACGATGAGGAGGGTAAATTTGGAAGTGCACATTGAGGCTGGGGAGGAAAGAGGCTGCTTTTGTTTGGGATCTCTCTCTTCTTGCCCTCCCCACGGTCCCTTGTCTTATCCAATTTCTAAACTGTTCTCTATCACTCTACTCCTCCTTCCACTCACCTCTTGTATTTATCCTCAAAGGTGTGCAGCCTTTTGCTGGAGGAGAGGTTGATTAGAAGACTCATCAGGACCTGAATTTAGAGTAGATTGTTAAAAACAAAACAAAGCAGAAATAAAACCAAGCCAACACGGACAAGAAAAATAAATCTTGTATACTGCCAAGATACATATCCTGCTAGTATCTCTGGTATGCTTGCTACGGGCTGAATTATGTTACACAAAAATTTATATGTTGAAGTCCTAATCCCCAGTACCTCAGAATGTGACTGTATTTGGAGAAAGCATCTTTTTTTTTTTTTGTCTTTTTCGTGACCGGGAAGGGGATCACAACCCTTGGTGTGGTGTCGCC
>NW_007731504.1:101007-103991 GCF_000696425.1 Galeopterus variegatus
GAGCGGCCGGTCTGTATGTGGGATCCGAACCCTCGGTGGGAGCGCCACCGCGCTTCTCAAGCGGCGCACTGTAGCAGTGCGCCACCGGGCCGGCCCTATGAGGAAAAGAAATTAGTACCAGACATTCACAGAGCAATGACCATGTGAGACACAGGGAGAAGACAGCTATCTATAAGCCTCAGAAGAGAGCCTAACCATACTGACACCTTGATTTCTGACTTCCAGACTGTGATGAAAAAAAATTCTGTTGCTTAAGCCACTAGCCTTGTATTTTGTTATGGCAGCCCTAGCAAACTAACACAATGCTATTATAAAAAACAAATAATAGCTAGTATGGTTTTTGAGGGCTTACTATGTGCCATGTTTTATTGTATATGATTTACATATATTTTAACTAACTTAGTCCTCACAGCTGTGAGGTAGTGCTACTTTTATCTTCTTTATGTGGATGAGAAAGCTGCAGTAGAGAGGTGAGTTAATGCTGTTGGGTTAAATAGCTAGAAAGTGGAGGAGCTGGGATTTTAACCTTGAGAGGTTTGAATATATGAGGAGTATTCAAAACTTTCATGGAAAATGCATATTATAATGTATGAATTGAAAAATTTTCTTGCAGCATAATAAACTTGTACTAACATGCCTGAACAGGATCTAGTTAGAGGCACTAAGAAGGATTAGACAGTTTAAAAAGAGCCCCTATCAGAGCAACATGAATTCTACTAAAATCGAAGCAAGAACAAACATCAAATTTATTGTAAAGCTTGGGTGGAAGAATGGTGAAATCATTGATGCTTTACAAAAAGTTTATGGGGATAATGCCCCAAAGTAATCCAGTTTACAAATAGATAACTTGTTTTAAGAAAGGACCAGACAATGTTGAAGATGAAGTTCACAGTAGCATACCATCTGCATCAATTTGTGAGGAAAAAATTAATCTCGTTCATTCCCTAATTGAAGAGGACTGATGATTAACAGCAGAAACAATAGCCGACACCATAGACATCGCACCCGGTTCAGTTTACATAATTCTGACTGAAAAATTACAATTGAGCAAATTTTCTGCTTCATAGGTGCCAAAACTGTTGCTCCCAGATCAGCTGCAGACAAGAGCAGAGCTTTCTGTTGTAATTTTAAACAAGTGGGAGACCTGAAACCATGAAACTCCTAAAAGATAAGATAGGGGAAACATCAGGAAGTAGGACTGGACAAAGACTTTATGAATAAGACCCCAAAAGCACAGACAACAACAACAAAAATAAACAAATGGGATCATATCAAACTAAGAAATTTCTACACAGCAAAAGAAACAATTAACAGAGTGAAAAGACAACCTATAGAATGCAAGAAAATATTTGCATACTATGTATCCAACAAGTGATTAATATCCAGAATACACAAGAAACTCAAACAACTTAGTAGAAAAACAAGCAATCTGATTAAAAAATGGTCAAAAGAGCTGAACAGGCATTTCTCAAAGGAAGGTATATACATGGCCAATAGACACACAAAAAAATCCTCAACATCACTAAGCATCAGGGAAATGCAAATCAAAACCACATTAAGCTATCATCTCACCACAGCTAGACTGGCCATTATCAAAAGGACAGAAAATAACAAATGATAGTGAGGATGTGGAGAAAGGGAAACACTTGTACACAGTTGGTGGAACTGTAAGTTCGTGCAGCCATATGAAAAACAATATGAAGTTTCCTCAAACAAGTACAGATAGATCTACCATATGATCCAGCAATCCCACTACTGGGTATATACCCAAAGGAATGGAAATCATCATGTCAAAGGGTTACCTGCACTCCCGTGTTTATTGCAGCTCTTTTTACAATAGCCAAGAGTTGGAACCGACCTAAATGTCCATCAATAGGTGACTGGTTAAGGAAAATGTGGTATATATACACAGTGGAATGGAATGGAACAACTCTGCCATAAAAAAGAATGAAATTCTGCCATTTGCAGCAACATGGATGAATTTAGAGAAAATTATGTTAAGTGAAATAAGCCAGGCACAGAAAGAGAAATACTGCATGTGTTCACTAAGTGGGAGCTAAAAAAATAAACAAATGAATAAAAAAAGAAAGAAAGACACAACAATCACAATAACTCATTGAACTTTTGAAAGGAGAGAACAGAACTGAGTCCACCAGAGGTGGGAAAGGGAAAGGGGAGGAGGGTGTCAATGAGAAATTGGTAAAGAACCACAAAAATAATTACATTTTATAATGTTGAATATACTAATTATCTGGATTTGAGCATCACATATTGCACACAGGTATTGATACTCAATGCTGTACCCCACAGATATGTACAATCAATTATGTTTCAATTACAAAAAAAGATTCTGAAGCATTTCTTTGAAGAATTGTAACAGGAGGTAAAATGTATCAATTATGTTTCAATTAATGTTTCAATTACAAAAAAAGATTCTGAAGCATTTCTTTGAAGAATTGTAACAGGAGGTAAAATGTAGCTTTATTGGTACAATCATGAAGGCAAAGCACAATCAAAACCATGACTACCAAGAGGTAAAAGTGGTCCAGTCAAAGCAAAAGTGAACCGGCAAGATCAAAGGTCATAGCAACTGTTTATTGGGATGATCAAGGCATTTCGCTTGTTGACTTTTTGAAGGGGCAAAGAATGACAACACCTGCTTATTCTCAGAGTGTTTTGACAAAGTTAGCCAAAGCTTTAGTAGAAAAATGCCTGGGAAGAGAGTCCTCACCACCGTGACACTGCTCCTGCTCATTCTTCTCATTAAACAAAGGTAATTTGGGGAGATTTTCTATGGAAATCATTAGGCATCTACCTTACAGTCCTGATTTGGCTCCTTCTGACTTCTTTTTGTTTCCTAAGCAATTTGGGGAGATTTTCTATGGAAATCATTAGGCATCTACCTTACAGTCCTGATTTGGCACCTTCTGACTTCTTTTTGTTTCCTAATCTTAAAAAACCTTTAAAGGGCACCCATTTTTCTT
>NW_007731504.1:104655-105992 GCF_000696425.1 Galeopterus variegatus
CCTTCTGACTTCTTTTTGTTTCCTAATCTTAAAAAACCTTTAAAGGGCACCCATTTTTCTTCAGTGAAAAATGTAAAAGAAGCTGCATTGACATGGTTAAATTCACAGGGCCCTCGGTTCTTTAGGGATGGACTAAATGGCTGGTATCATCACTTACAAAAGTGTTTTAAACTTGATGGAGCTTGTGTTGAGAAATAAAGTTTATATTCTTTGTTTTTATCTTTTAGTTCCAGTTTTTCCACAAACTTTTTGAAGTCCCCTAGTACTCTAAGTGGCCTTGCCCCACTCCATCCTATGTTCTAGGCTCTAAACACCCCAACTTCCTGCATTCCACATTTAATCATAATCCTGAAGTTTCTAAAGACTTTACCAATGATACTCTTCTTGCTAATTAATAGTATTAGTCCTCTTCTGCTCCTGACCAAAATAAAATTGCACCTTCCCTGTGACTCAGATTAACTCTCTTCTCTGGGTACCTATTGTGCCATGTATATTCCTTATTGTAGGCCCTACACTAATTGTAATTAATTCATCTGTCTCCCTCATTGAACAGTTAGCAATTTGGAGTCAGGAACTGACTTGCTTAACATTGTAAGAGAATTCTCCTGAAGCATTGATCACTGTTCCTGAAACATATTCGGTGGTTAATAAACATTTGTTGAAAAAAACCTTAACTTCTGATTGTACTGTTTTATCAGATTACTTTTCATATTTGTGGTGGGCTATGTCTATGGTTTCAAAATTAAAGTATAATAATTAATTTCAAAATTAAGGTATAATAGTTTACAAATATAAGTACCTTAGTAGATTTATTTGCCATTGTCTGTTGACAATGCTTATGGATTCAGCTTTCAGAAGTTTCATTCTCCACTTGTGAAATGACCTAAATCAGTTTGGCGTTTATAATTGTCAAGTTGTTTTTAGCAGATATCAGCAGCCTCAGAGGACTGAGGGAGGTGAGGGCAGTAAGTCTCTTCTCCTACAACCTTGCCACATGTGGGTGGTATATTACAATAAAAGTGTGTCTCAGATGGAAGTCTGTCACACTTACAAACACTTGTGGCAAGTGATGACTCATATAACCTGTTCTGCTGGCTCCTGAAGTCCTTCTTTGTCATTTTGGGTACTCCACAAGCACCTTGAATGAAAAGTTCATGATGATGGCAGGAAAAGCTACCTTCCAGCTGGATCAGTAATAAAATTTTTCATAAGGGAGAAAACTAGGACTTGAGTTCTGGTTCTAAAACATAACTTGAAGATGTTAAGGTGCGGGCTTACCAGATTATTTCACTCTGTACCTGGAAAGGTGGAGACAGCTGAAGAACATTATCTACGCA
>NW_007731504.1:106363-111381 GCF_000696425.1 Galeopterus variegatus
AAGTTGTTTTTAGCAGATATCAGCAGCCTCAGAGGACTGAGGGAGGAGAGGGCAGTAAGTCTCTTCTCCTACAACCTTGCCACATGTGGGTGGTATATTACAATAAAAGCGTGTCTCAGATGGAAGTCTGTCACACTTACAAACACTTGTGGCAAGTGATGACTCATATAACCTGTTCTGCTGGCTCCTGAAGTCCTTCTTTGTCATTTTGGGTACTCCACAAGCACCTTGAATGAAAAGTTCATGATGATGGCAGGAAAAGCTACCTTCCAGCTGGATCAGTAAAAAAATTTTTCATAAGGGAGAAAACTAGGACTTGAGTTCTGGTTCTAAAACATAACTTGAAGATGTTAAGGTGCGGGCTTACCAGATTATTTCACTCTGTACCTGGAAAGGTGGAGACAGCTGAAGAACATTATCTACGCATCCACATTTCTTGAACACCACTCATTTTACCAAAAAAAATTTACCAATAAAAAATTTATTTCTGATATTCTTTTTGCCAGTTAGAAACCTCTAGAAAGCACTTTCATTTTCTGAAGTGCTTTTTAGTCCTTGGAGAGGAGACTCCTGATGAGGATCTTTCAAATGCTAACTAGCTGCTATTAGAGTGTGAGCTCCTAGTTACAATCCTTTAAATGTTAATTAACTGTATCTAGGATTTAGATTACCTACACATACACAAGCTAATTATACTGAAGTACTTAAAAGAAAATTATAGCTGTACACAATATTGCCAGGGAGTTTCCCAAAGTTGTACCAATGTAAACTCCCAGAAGGAAATAAGAGTTCTAGTTGGTTCATAAGCTCACCATTGCTTGGCGTAGTCTTTAAAATTTTTAATTTAGCCAATCTAGTGGGTATGTAGTGCTATTGCATTGTGTTTTTAATTTGCATTTCCCTGACAGCTAATGAAGTTCAACAGCTTTTCCTATATTTAAGGGTCATGTTGGTGTGCTCTCTCTAAAATGTCAGTAAAAGACTTTTGCCCATTTTCCTATTGAGTTCTTTTTCTTTTCTTTATTGATTTGTGGATGTTTGGGGGCAAGAGTATAATTGTTTTCTCTGATTACATGGTTCCCACTTTTGTGGTCCTAATTTCAATGTAGTTTAATTTATCAATCAGAATTTTATCTAGAGTTAGACTATGTACCAGTCACATGATGTGGTCTTAATAGAAAGCAAAGGGAAATGATAAAAAAAAGTTTATATTTTAAAATGAATTTACACTAAATTTACTTTTATTTTACCAATAAAAATTTTTATTACTACCAGAAATTTTTATTAATACCAGAAATTTTTATTAGTATAAATCTTTCCCACAGAGGGGAAAATAAAAATGGCACAAAAGTACCAGCTTTTTACTAATCCTTAGATGTTATGACTTATAATTAATAGAATCAAGTTTTGTAGGACCATAATTAGAATGCTTCTTTCTGACACACCTGTATTCCTAATTTGATATCAGATCCTTTTTATAAGACTTCTGGCTATCAGAATTCACTATGAATCTCCACAGCTTTTCCTCCAAGTGTATCTCCTTAAAGAATCATTCTTCTGATTCCTTTCTTCTTGAAACTGCCTTTTAAGCTTCAAAGGTTTCAATATCACTAAAGCTCTTTCTTTTTTCTATGCATCAGAAAAAGTAAGTATAAGAAACATTAGTGTTGCATCATGATGCTGATGAGAATGTGACTAGTTTTTTTGCAATCAGAAAAAGGGAAATTGCTAGTTTCCTATTAAAGCACAGAACAAGCTTCCTCTTGACAGAATTTTCAATGAGCAATTGCTGTCTAGGCATTCCCTGAAATGTGTATACAAGGAAGACAGTTGATGTTGTTAACAGCAATGACTTTTCTGCAATCAGAAAAAGGGAAATTGCTAGTTTCCTATTAAAGCACAGAACAAGCTTCCTCTTGACAGAATTTTCAAGGAGCAATTGCTGTCTGGGCATTCCCTGAAATGTGTATACAAGGAAGACAGTTGATGTTGTTAACAGCAATGACTTTTCACCAAAGTTTTATAGATTGCTAGTGAGCAAAATTTTTATGAAGAGAATTCTTCAGTGTTTTTATATAGTGAGAGTCTTCCAGATTGCTAAAAGATCATTAGCCCACATTGTGCAATATTTTATAATCAAATTTGGGCCATAATAATAAGGTTTTGTTTTTTTTAATGACAGATGGGATCCAAGAGTGACTCTTATATTAAGTTCCATCCTATCACCAAGAATATTGTTCATGGTTTATTCTTTAATTATTGACTTTTCAAATTTTCAGATGTTGGATTGTTAATAGATACTGACAAGGAAAAATGGTGTCGGTCTGGTCAGGGCACCATTTAGGAGCCAGGAGGCCATCTCAGCTCAAGCTTCAGTCATGTCACCTGAGAGTACTCTGAAACTTTACACACAGCAGCATTACAAAGGGCACGACTTCCTGGAGGAACAACCAACCACTGAACATGAATCTGCTGACTGATATAGTCTGCTACTTCTTGTCACACTGGAAGGTCCCTGACCAAAGCTCACCTCATAGAACTGTTACAACCAATCCTTTATGGACAAGACTGCTTAAAATACCCTAGCACCAATACCAATTTTGACAAACGTTTGTAACTGCCCCCTCCTTTTTGCTGTTCTTTTTGTTTTAGTGCCCACACACCTCTTTGTTCCTCGAGCACATTTCCAAAGCCTGTTGAATCTGTGTCTTCAGGCTGCAATGCTAATGAGCTCCCAGAAAAACTTTTTTGTTTAAATCTCAATCAGGTGGTCACTTGGTTTTGGTTGACAATACAGAGGTCTGTTTGTGAGTCAAATACTTGAAACAGTGAAAATTGTCTAATTTTCCTGAAAGGTGAGGAAAATTTCCCTAAGGAGCTAGGTCTTGAAGTGAGTTCGAAAGAGTGTGTGACTTGACAGAAGCAAAACCAGCGTCTAGGTGAGCAATAGAGAGCAGTGATGTAAAAGGCACGCAAAAGTAAGTTCAGTAAGTCAACTCGCCAAGGGCAAGTTTAGAAATGACAGACTTGAAACTATTCAAACTACCCTGAAGAAACTGTAAGTCAAACCTGTAGATGATAGATTTTACAAGGCATGCCACTGAAACTTGTTAAAATAACAGCATTGTAGGTATGATATGGGAGCTAACTGTGCTTTAATGAGCTCTGTACTAAAGCTATCACTCTTCCACATATTCCCATCTCAATTGACACTAAATTACTTTATATCTTGTTTCTTTTTCTCAGCTGTGATATTATTTCTAACTGTAGCAACATATTTGATGAATCTCAATTTTCCTATTTTTATATTTCTTTAATTACACCATTTTAGACATTGTTTTTAGTGATGAAAATTTGCACAAGCATAGTTTTGCTTTTTGTTTTAGGGTTGCTTTTTTTTTTTTTTTTTTTTTTGCTTGTTTTACCCTTCTCCACAAACTATCTTCAAGTTATCTCAAGGAATTTTATAGCTTTTATCCATAATCCATTTTAATATTATAACATCCTTTTGAAGGTCCCTCTTTATGTCTAGCAAAAATGTTTCATGTTGTCCTATAATTGCCTTGTATACAGTAGGTAGACACTAAGAACAGTTTATTATCTTTGAAGTAGCCAAGGTCATTGTGTCATTGCTCCTCCATGTCCTTTGCTATGAGTCCACATCTTTTATTTGTCCCACAGAAATGGTCTTTTCTAGCCGTTTGGTCAGTAGCTGTGGTGTCTTCCTGAATTGTTCACCTGCACATTCCCCTTGGTTATAGTATTTTAATAATAAAAATCTTTCTTTTTTGAGCACTTACTCTTACCAGCAGCTTTACATAAATTCTTTCACATGAGCTGTAATAAGGAAAGGGATGCCCAGAAAAGTTCAATGGCTTGTCTAAGATCATAAGGAAATGAGTGTCAAAGGCAGATTTGAAATTTCATCTGACAAATTCCTAAACTTGTGCTCTTAACCACTATACAAACCAATGATAAAGTGTTTATTCAGTATGTTCTATGTATTTAGCGCTAGGCTATTGGATAGAAAAAAATAATAATAAAACATGATCCCTGGCCCTGTGAATCCATAGCCTACTTGATGAGTTAAAAATACTATGCAGAGAAATGCCTGCTTAGCTCTTTTGCCCATTTTTTGATTGGGTTGCTTGTTTTTTTCTTGTAAAGTTGTTTGAGTTCTTTATATATTCGGGATATTAGTCCTTTGTCAGATGTGTATTTTGCAAATATTTTCTCCCACTCTGTTGGCTGTCTTTTAGCTCTGTTAATTGTTTCTTTTGCTGTGCAAAAGCTTTTTAGTTTGATATAGTCCCATTTGTTTATTTTTCCCTTGGTTGCCCGTGCTTTTGGGGACATATTCATGAAGTCTGTGCCCAGCCCTATTTGCTGAAACGTTTCTCCTATGTTTTCTTTAATAAGTTTTATTGTTGCGGGGTGTATATTTAAATCCTTGATCCATTTTGAGTTGATTTTAGTACATGGTGAGAGATATGGGTCTAGTTTCAATCTCCTGCAAATGGATAACCAGTTATCCCAGCACCCTTTGCTGAAGAGGGAGTCCCGACCCCAGTGAATAGACTTGATGCCTTTGTCGAAGATCAAATGGCAGTAAGTACGTGGGTTGATTTCTGGGTGCTCTATTCTATTCCATTGATCAGTGTCTCTGTTTTTATACCAGTACCATGCTGTTTTGGTTACTATAGCTTTGTAGTATAGTTTAAAGTCAGGTAGAGTAATACCTCCAGCTTTATTTTTTTTGCTCAGCGTTGCTTTGGCTATTCATGGTCTTTTGTTATTCCAGATAAATAACTGTATAGTTCTTTCCATTTCTGTGAGAAATGTCATAGGAATTTTGATGGGGATTGCATTAAATTTGTAGATAACTTTGGGTAGTATAGTCATTTAGGAAAAAACTTCCTCTTAACTAGAGAATTATTTACATTTCCAAGTGATTATGACTATTGGTCTTATTTTACCTTTTGTTCATATTTAGTTGTTTAAGTCATTATTATTAATAC
>NW_007731504.1:112381-117192 GCF_000696425.1 Galeopterus variegatus
TTCACATGAGCTGTAATAAGGAAAGGGATGCCCAGAAAAGTTCAATGGCTTGTCTAAGATCATAAGGAAATGAGTGTCAAAGGCAGATTTGAAATTTCATCTGACAAATTCCTAAACTTGTGCTCTTAACCACTATACAAACCAATGATAAAGTGTTTATTCAGTATGTTCTATGTATTTAGCGCTAGGCTATTGGATAGAAAAAAATAATAATAAAACATGATCCCTGGCCCTGTGTAAAAAAATAAAATAAAAAAAAATAAAAATACTATGCAGGGAGAAAATTTAAGATATCCTTAATATGATATTAGTCATATTCTAAATATAAGAATAACTAAGTATATAACTATTTGGATCAAACATGAAGCCTATAAGGTTTGACTAAATTTAATTTTGACTTCCTATTCACGTAGTGCTTTAGGCATGTTGAATGGTCAAGCCGGTAGACACGGTTGAAGAATGCTTCTTGGAGGAAGTATGACTTGAATGCGGTTTGTGTTCTTTCCACATCATTTTATTTTCCTTCTCCAGGGTTATTTCTTGTAAATTCTCTTCTTGAGCCTCTTCAGGTTCTTCTGGATCACTTATTAACCCACCTAGGTTATTTGGAGCACTAGATCTCTTCCCTCAATTTTTGACTACCTCTCCCCAACCAGAGCTACTACTGAACATCCCATTAATGCTCTTAACCTTTTATGTAACCACTGAAAATACAGCACAAAATGATAACAGCTTAGTGTTTAGTAACTGTCCAATAGTTGTGCACCCAAAATCATTTCTTCTGACATACTTTTTAAGAATTATCACATGGTTCAAAGTGCAATTCTTTATTGAAATAAGATAATCAATTACATACACCACCGTGTAGCACTTTACAATTTCTAAAGCAATTACAGATCCATTCACTCCCACAAGCTCTCAGAGGTTTCACTTTTTGTGTACATTTCTAAAAAAAAAATCCTCCCTCTAAAAATCAGCAAATATTTCTGCACCCATCACATGCCAAAGTTGAAAAGTAACATGGGATAAGACAGTAAATATCATGTGACTTCCTAGTGATGAAGCATGGAAATTCAAACTTTCATCGAACTAAGATAAAGTTTCTCAGCCTGAGTCATTTTATTAAAAATGCAATGCATTTATTAAAATGCAGCAGCTACACGGACTCTGGTTTAATACCTTTACATTTAAAATTTAAATATATTAGCATTATACAATAATCCATGACTCCAAGGTAGTAGACATTATTCTGTTTTTGGTTGAGGCTAATTTCTGTTAAAATTATTTTATTTATTTATTTTTTTCTTTTTCTCACTGTGTACTAATATTGAGAGAAATATTTGTTTTCATTGTATGCACAACAACATTCCTTCAATATTTTATAGAAATGTTCATGTACATATATGATAGATACCTATGTAGAAATTTATTCAAATTTATTGCTTTTTATGCTTAGCTTTTTATCAATTTTTACTGATATATTTAATGTATTTAGTAATGCTTTGCCTGTATTACTAGATAAGAATTCATTTAAGTTTATTTCATTTTGTGGCCTGCTTTCTAGTTATCAGTATTCACTGATTTGCCATATTTAATATAAAATTAGTTTTGGAGAATCCCTGTACTTTTTCCTTAATTAAAATTTTCTTGGGCCGGCCCGGTGGCGCACTGGAGAGTGTGCCGCTTGGGAGCGCGGCGGCACTCCTGCCGAGGGTTTGGATCCCATGTGGAGACTGGTTCCCACTCACTGGCTGAGCGTGGTGCGAGCACAACACCGAGGGTTGCGATCCCGTTGCCAGTCAGTAAAAAAAGACAAGAAAGGGAAAAAAAATTTTTCTTTAAGAGGTTTATACCAGGATTTAAAATGTTTATTTTATTTTTAAGTGGTTAGGATTTTCTTAGCCACAAGGGACTAAAGTGGAGATTGGTTATCTCATGGAACAAGATGTCTGGAGACAGGATGGTCCAGGGATGGTAAGTCAGAGACTCAAATACAAATTCAGGGACCCAGGTTTTTTCAGTCTTTCTTCTCTGCCATCAACCGCTTGCCGTTTTTGTCTCTCATGGTCACAAGATGAATGATACAACTTCCAACATCATGTGCAATCACTGCAACATGCAATAAATAAATAGGGGAAATTTTTTCCATGCATTTATTTATTCCAAGGATCTTTTCCTCAAAACCTTCTACCGGACTTCCTCTTATGTCTCATTAATCCTTCTACCGGACTTCCTCTTATGTCTCATTAAAGTGGAATGTAGGCCACCTGTCTCCAATTGTATGACTCTGAAAAGAGAATCAAATGATCATGACTGACTTTGAAAAACTACAATCCACTACCTAGGGGCTGGGGATGGGAAGACGTTTCCTGGGCCTACATTCCCAACAAGAAAAGTGAACACCTGGAAATACTGAGTCTCTGCCAGCCAAGGAATAGGGAATACTTGGGAAGTTAAAAAAAAATCACTTTTACTCTCTAGTATTACCTATTTTTCCCTTTAAAACACAATTCTGGCCCTACTTGATCCTTTTCCTGTTGTTAGAAAAAACCCTTCCACATTTCACACAATTTAAGTGTATTTATATACTACTTAAGTGTATTTATGTACCATTTAGGTTATTTATGAACTATTTAGGTTACCTATATTCTATTAAATCATTTGAATAATCTGTTTTGTAGTTAAGTAGGAGAAATGTTCTTGTTTATAACAGTCTACAAAATTCAGGTGTCCAAAGTTGGAATTTTATTTTTAGAACTATCTGTTCATTCTGTTTTCCAGTCTCCAGCTTGTCTCTTAGCTTTAACTTTATCTAAGTTCAGCCCAAATTCAGTGATCTCATGGTCAAACCTAGAACCATTACTTAGGCTCGGCTGAGTTCCTCTCCTGCCCATATTGGGACTAAGGAATCCACTGGGGACTTTGCACAGCCGCAGCCTGGGGTGGGGTTGAGCAGTGAGGGGAGGGGTGGTGTAGTAGTTTGTTTCTGTTGCCTATGACAGAATGCCTGGAACTGGATCATTTATAAGAAAATGAAATTTATTACTTATAGTTTCAGAGGCTGGGAAGTCCAAAGTCCAGAGAACACATCTGGTGAGGGTTTTCTTGGTGGTGGCTTTACAGCAATGCAGGGGGTCTCACATGGCAGAAAATGGTGGAGCAGAGAGAGAGAGGTCCTCGTGTGCTCTCCTTTTAAAGCCCTCAGACCACCATTAGGCCATCAACTTAATCACTTCTTCAAGACCCCACCTTTTAATTACTATAATAGGATTTCTTACCCTCAATAGTTACAGTGGAAATTTAGCTTCTAGTATATGAACTTTGCAGGACACAATTCAATCAACCCACAGCAGGTGGTATGCACTTCCTAACCTCCTCCACTTCAGGTCCCCACATTGTTGTCAGCAACCAATGTCTTTGAGGTCTGCCCTCATGGTACAGATAATACCTCGTGGTGGCTTTGGTGGGTGACATGTTTGGTTTCAGTGCAGCTCCAGAAGATAGAAAATCCCACAGTGATGCAGCTTCTCTTCTTCCCCATCTCTCGTAGGTGGCACGGCTTGCTTCTACCTGACCTGACAGCACACTGTTTGTGGAGCTGGCCATGTCATCTCCTCATTCCAGATGCACATAAAGCTTAAGACTCCTCACCACACTTCTCTTGGGTCCTCAATCACTTCAGAGGGAGTGTATTTTAGTTTCTTGGGATTGCCTTAGCGAACTAGCACACACTTGGTGGCTTAAAACAACAGAAAAGTATTGTCTCCCAGTTCTGGATGCTAGGAGTCCCCGATCAACATGTTAGCAGAGTTTCTCCAAGGCTCTCGAGGAGCATACTCCAGCCTCTCCCAGTTGCTGTGTCTAGGTGTTCCTTGACTTACAGCTCATGACTCATCTCTGTTGCCTTCTTCATATGGTCTTCTCTTCTCCCTGTGTCTGTGTCTTCTTTTCCATCTCTGATAAGGACATTTGGCATTGGATTTAGGGCCCACCCAGTTAATCCAGGATGATCTCATCTTGAAGTCCTGAATTTCATTACATCTACAAAGGCCCTTTTTCCAAATAAAGTCACATTCACAGTTCCACAGTTTTAAGATGTGGACATACCTTTTTTGGGCCATCATTCACCCCACTATAGGGGGTGAGAATGTGGGTCTATCTTATGACAATTCGTGTCATGCTGCCATCTATCTGGCTTCCTCCAAACCTGGTCATGCTGGGCCTACTTTGCCAAATTGTCTCTCTAAAGCTGCAGACAGGGAACACTTCTGACTCCTATTCTTTGAAATGTCCTGTAAATGTCACAAGGGACTTTCATTAGTTCTGTTCCCCTTTTCCTACCTCTCCCACCCCTGCCCCCTTTGGATTCTGCTCTAAGAAATCAAGGGAGACCAACACCATTCAGTGTTTCACTCTTTGTATTTAAACTATTTTGTTCTTCCCTGGCCCACACCCCTGACCCCATCCCCAATCAAATGTTTTTCCTATGGGGAGGGGAGAGTAAAGACCATTTCCAATCTTTCTGTTTCACATCAAGAACAGTGCTTCTCTGGACTTAGCAATTTAGGGTCAGGATTTTTGTTGCCAGGCGAGCCCTCTCCACCACAGTGGAAGCCATTTGGTTCAGTCTCCAGATGAAAGAAGAACCAACACGAATGGGAAGGAGTCCACTCAGCTGACTCTTCACAACTTATCCCGTCCCACTTACAGATTGAGAATTCTCACTCATGCCCACTCAAAAATGCTCTTCTTTGGGCCGGCCCGGTGGCGCACTGCTACAGTGTGCCACTTGGGAGCGCGGCGGCGCTCCC
>NW_007731504.1:117881-158095 GCF_000696425.1 Galeopterus variegatus
AAAAAAAAAAAAAATGCTCTTCTTTTAGCTGTTCTAAGTACCTAGCAGTTGCTTTAAAATCTTAAATTGTCTAAGTTATTTTTCTTTTCCATTTGAGTAGCATCATCACCCACAAAAACATTTTAATGCAGTTCTTTCGAATAGAAAATAAAGTGCTTTGAGGCTGATGGCAACTATTCTTTTAAAGTAAATAAACCCTTATCTGTCCTTTTTGAACATTTTAATGGTTCATGAAAATTGCTACAAGATTGATTTGGCTACAGCTTAGCAGATTTGGCTTAAGTGAATGTATTAGATATACCATAGGTGCCTTAGCAAAGGAAGAGTAATTGGGACTTTGTTCTCAGGGTCCCCAAATGTAGAATCTATAAACACTATAAAAATTCATTTAAAAAAGAGTTCTTTCCACATCTCAGAAAATGCCCTTCCTCAGCAATGGAAATGAGTGGGGGAAGATAGCTGTGAGACCAAAGATTTCCAGTATCCAAAAGGCGAGATGGCATAGGGGTGTGAAGGGGGACAACCCAGCAACCCAGAAGAGGCAGAAATTTGGAGGTGGGGGGACAGATGAAGATGATTTAAAGGGCTGAGCACATGGTAGGAACGAAGGACAACAGAGGGTTCTGGCATAATGTTCTGTCCGCAGAGGGAATGTGCCTACCGAGCCCTCCCCCCCAAGAGACTGCTAAATTACCACAGATTTAGCAGTTTAAACAGCACAGATTTATTATCCTGCAGCTCTGCAATTCAGAAGTCCAACATGGGTCTTCCTGGGCTAAACCAAGGTGTCGGCAGCACTGCATTCCTTCTGGAATCTCTAGGAGTGAGTCTGCTTCCTTGCCTTTCCTGGCTTCTAGATGCCGTCCACGTTCCTGCCTCACTACACCTTCCTCCACCTTCAAAGCCAGCAATGCTCTTTCTCTCTGACCCTTTGTCTGTCATCAGATCTCCCTCTGATATCAACCATGAAAGGTTCTCTGCTTTAAGAACCCACATGATTAGACTGGGCCCTCCTGGTTAACCCAAGATAGTCTTCTCATCTCAACGTCCTTAATTTTATCCCATTGGCAGAGTCCCCTTTGCCATATATGATAACATATTCACAGAGCTGGAGGGTTAGGAAGTGGAGCCATGATCCTGTCTACCACAGAATGCATGGGTTACTCTGCCCGGGGAGTCACAAGAGAAGTCCCACTCACACCCTAGCTTCTCGCCCTGTGTCAGTCGAGATATTTTCTACGAACATGAAGTGAGGTCCTGAATGTGGGTGTTCTCATTTGCCTGTGAGGGAAAGAGCTGTGAGACTTCCACCCTTATCTGAGGACACCTGCGGCACTTTCCGTTTAGGTGCCGGGGAAATGAAGTGAGCCCATGTGATAGGGGAAGCTTTCTTTCCAGCCTGACTTCCCCAGTTGTTCTTATCTGAGGACACCTGCGGCACTTTCCGTTTAGGTGCCAGGGAAATGAAGTGAGCCCATGTGATAGGGGAAGCTTTCTTTCCAGCCTGACTTCCCCAGTTGAGGGCCCAGTTGATGGAGCACTTGAGGCTGTCTTTTCTGATGTGTGTTGCAAGCATGAAAACTGCTGATGATGGCTCTCAGTGTAATTATCTGGTTGGTTTACTAACTGTACTGGTTTCTTAGGGATGCCACAATGAAGTATCACAACCTGGATGGCTTAAAAGGACAGAAATTTATTTTCTCACAGTTCTGGAGACTAGAAGTATGAAATCAAAGCATCAGCTAGGCAGTGGTCTCTCTGAAACTGCTAGGGGAGGATTCTTCCTCGTCTCTTCTGGCTTTTGGTAGCCCCAGGCAATACTGAGCTTGCGACAGCATCACTACAGTGTCTGCCTCCATCTTCACATGCTGTTTTCCTTATGCCTTTGTGTCTTCACATGGCTGTCTTCTTATGAAGATTGCAGTTACATTGGATTAGAAGCCCATCGTACTCCAGTATGACCTTGTCTTTAATTACCTTTGCAAAGACCCTATTTTTAAATAAGGTCATATTCTGAGGTATTGGGGGTTAGGACTTCAACACTTCTTTTTTGGGAAACACAATTCAACCTATCACACCAATCAAGTAAGTTCAATCTATGTAATACTGAATCTTCTATTTGTATAGTTATTTTTACATTTTCAAACTTTTATCATTAATTCCACACTCAGGCCAGATTGGCACTTTTAACAATACTTTCCTGGTCGAAACTCACAGCCACATCTTCTATGAAAATGCTGCTACTGCCATCTTTACTTCAGAGACTGCCTCACATTTTTAACCATCTTTTCTAGTTTCACTGATTTTAGTCCCATTTTCTGATGCTTGGATCCTCAATCCCAGCAAGTCCACTCTGACCGATTGGCAGATACCTAGATTGCAGTGTTGAAAAGCACTGGGAAGCTTTCGGGGCTCAGTGAGGAAGAGCATCCTGCTCCTTTAGTGATGTCTGCCATAGGCTGGGTGGTGGTGGTTGAGGCATATGAGCAACTTGCCACAGATTTCCTGGATTCTAAGCCTCTCGTGTCTACCTGCCCTTGAATTTGGTTTCTGGAAAAGTCTATATACCTTAGATTACTTCCTTCAATATCATGTACCATAGGAAATAATAATAATAAATAGCTATCATTTACTGAACATTTTCTATGTTCTAGAAACTGTGATATCTATACTGTTAACATATGGCACCTAATTTAATTTCATCCCTAATTTAATTTAATATGCAACTCCACTGGTAAGTAATATCATTTCAATTGTACAGATAAGAAAAATTAAGAATTAAAAAAATTATTTCCCAAAGTCATAGAGCTAATTGGTGTAGAACCAGAATTTACAGCATGTTCTGTCTGACACAAAACCTTTTACAAATCTTAGGCTCCTGGTCAATATTCCTTAGCCCTGTGCAGATTTCTGGAGTCTCTTAATTCCTAGCTGATATTCTTTACACAAGATTATGTTTTAGTTGCATGTTTTACAAAATATAAACTGAGCATGTATTATAGGTAGACTTTTCCATCAGTAAACCCTCCTGTGTATTTCCAAGCATAATGCATTTTCTTAAAAGGAATATTTATGAACAGCATTGGTGAATGAATACTAACAACTTCCAATTTTTATTTATCATGTATTCTTTTAATAAGATCCTCTATTAATAATGTCAATCGAAACTGAATTTTTAATAAAGATTATACTTAAATCTCAGTGGCATGAACTATTTTATAGGCATAGAGAATGGTTTTATATTCTGGGATGTTTTTCAGACTTTCATGAACTATGACCTAACTAAGAAGTTCTTTTGTCAAAAGTGTATCATAAGTCATATCTTTACAACTTAATCCTCACTTCTTTCACTATGCATATGCCTAGCAGAATGTAAGGAGTCTGCATAGGAGGCATAACATTTCAGGAATTTTGAACACAGGTGGAATCTCATTTTGGGTTGACCTATTAAAGTCTCTTCCTGTCCTGGGAGTTGATAATCAACTAACTCATCTATTAGTTTATCATAGAAACTGAATTTACATATAATGTATGATGACAAGACCAATGGCAAACTGTGTAAGAGTATTCAACTGGTTTGGAAAAGGAATACAAATCTGCCCCAAACTGTGACCATTTGGAGTGAGGCAACACAGGTAGAACCTGATAAAGGAAGTTAGGATTCAATCTCAGCAAATAAAATTTTATACTTGGTGTGTCACATGCTTTACTATAGGGAGTTCTGAAGAAGGTGGCACTGGAGCCCTTGGTACATCTTTATAGGTTATAGTGTTCAAATCTCAGAAGGGAGTTTTACGTCTTTGCAAAAGCACCAACACATATTGAAAACATTTATAAAGCTAAGTTTGTTCCAAGTAGACTATTAACTGCTAGACAACAATGTACTCATTTACAATATAAAAATAAATGGGTCATTTAAACTAGGTTACCAGCAAATCAAAATGGGAATAAGGAGGTTTATGTGAAAGAAGAAAGGAACAAACAGTGCACCTGCAAGTGCTGGTGTCTGTAAGTGTCTGCACGGTGGTGAGTGAGAGCCGGTAGGTGATAGCCTGGGCACTTATGAGCAGACCGTATGTTTGTGGTTTTGTATCTCTCTGGAGGTGTTTTGTGTGTCTGTGGTAGCACAGGATTTGGTCAACGTGGCAAATGGCCACTAAAGAAATAAATGAAATAAAATTCACATTGAGGCAAAGAGCCAGCCAGGGAAAATCTGGGGCACAATCCTTTGAATAAACATCAGTAAGGAAGGCAGAATGATATTTAAAGTACAAAAGAAATGGCATGAAGGGAAGCTTTCACACTTTCAAGAGAACTGTAAAAAACTTGTGATCTATGATGTTATTTGTGACTACAAGAAGGAAGACCTCGTGACTTTATGAAACATTTCTAAGAAATCATACACATATATGTGAAGGGGAGCATTTCATTATATTAAATTCAAGTAATATAATTTGCATTATTTTTTTAATTTTTTAATTTTTTTTCCTTTTTTTTTTGTCTTTTTTCGTGTCCGGCAACGGATCGCAACCCTCAGTGTCGCGCCCGTACCGGACCAGGACCGGCAACGGGATCGCAACCCTCAGTGTTGCACCCACACCTCACTCAGCCAGTGAGCGGCCGGTCTGTATGTGGGATCCGAACCCTCGGCGGGAGTGCCGCCACGCTCCCAAGCAGCGCACTGTAGCAGTGCGCCACCGGGCCGGCCCATAATTTGCATTATTTTTATTGCTAATATAGGTCTAAAACTTTGAGATGCCTTAAAAATACCATGCTAAAATATTAAGATAGGAATAATAATAACCTGTATACAATAACTTTCATCTAGAACAATTCATAGGTATTGCTTATATATCCTTAAGATGCTTATAGCTCATTCTATTTAACTAAAAGAGAAACAAAAGATCATTTAGGGAACATAAAATTTTCCACTGCTTTTTTATGAAAGGAAGAGAGAACATATTTTTTTAACAATGAAAAAGTCTTGTTTGGATGTGAATATACAAAACTAAGCAAATATAAGCAAAAAATACAGTGAATATACAAAACTGAAAAAAAAAATCATGGAAACCAGAGCAAGTTTTAGAAGAATGTAAGTGGGAGAGACACTTTGAGATGAATACGTTAATAATCAAAGCCCCAGCCCTAACAATTGGAAGTTTGATGAATAACATGTGTATGAAGGACAATATCCATGGTGTTGAGACAGAGAGAGCATGGACTGTCAAGAAACACTATGTTCCTGCACAGAACAAGCATTTTATAAAACTAAAGAGGTCCATTTTTCATCTTGTTCTGCCCCTTTCACCCTTACCAAATGGATCCAAATACAGAACAGCTATTAACTCTGCTATTCTAAAAAAAGCACTGAGTCCTCTTTTTCCTTCAGGTTCAATCAACTCAGCTTCTTTGACTTCTCTTGAGCCAGGAAGCTTTACAGGCATTCATCATTTCTGATTCAGTCATTCTTTTGTTCTGTGTCTGAAAAGCTCCACAGGTTTGGAATTGATAACAGAGTTGCAATCATTTTCAAAATCAGTCAACAAGTTTTTCTTGAGCACCAGCGTGGTGCACAGCAGTATGCTGAGAGTATACTCAGTACACAGGTGGCCTTGCGTGGTTGCTGAGCACACAGCCATCGCAGGAAGGGTGGGAAAGAAATTGAACACATGGCCCTGCCACTGGGGCTCTTCCAGTCTGATTCTAATGAAAATGATCGGTTAAGACTGTACCAACCAGTCCTTAGAAAGTGAAGGAGAGCAGAGATGCTGACTAGTGGTCCTCCTTGACTGGTCACTACCCACTTGCATGTTCTGCACCTGCAGATTGCTCTTTTCTGCCAAGTTCACTGGATTTCAAACCTCCAACCCCCAAAATATTTTTGGTAAATCCCATTGTCAATGGAACAGATCCAGATAGGCTCCCTTTTGTTTAAATGAAAAAGTGACTCACATATTTAAAAAACTCAAATAATAAAAAGGGGTTTAGAGTGAAAAGTACATTCCTATTTCTCCACTGTAGACTTTCAATCCTCCCTCTCCAGGGATAATCGCTATTTTCACATTCTTATATCTAGAAACAGTCTACTGCAATATGAAAATAGGTTTGCAGCCCCACTTCCCCCTTTTAAAAATAATTATTTTTAGTACAGTTTTAGATTTACAGCATAATTGAGAAGAAAGTACATAGAGTTTTGTATACTTACTCCCATCCCCACTTATACACAGTTTCCCTGATTATTAACACCTTGCATTAGTGTGGTATGTTTGTTAAAATTAATGAATTAGCATTGATACATTATTTTTAGCTGCAATCCATAGTTTCATCAAGGTTCACTCTTTGCGTTTTGTAGTTCTAGGAGTTTTGGCAAATGTGTAATGACATGCACCCACCACTACAGTTTTCATACAGAATAGTTTCAATGCCCTAAAAATCCCCTGTCCACCCATTCATCCCTCCCCTTTTATCTCCTAACCCATGGCAACTGCCACACTTTTTACTTTCTGTACAGTTTTATCTTTTCTAAAATGTTGTAGAGCTGGAATTACATGGTACATATTTTTTTCAGACTAGCATCTTTCTTAGCAATATGCATCTAAAGTTCTTCCCTGTTTTTTGTTGCTTGATAGTTCATTTCCTTTCATCACCAATAATATTCTTTTGTATGTATGTGTCACATTTTGTTTGTCCATTGATCTATTGAAGATCATCTTGGTTGTTCCCAATTTCTGGCAATTATGCACAAAACTGCTATAAACATTTGTGTGCAGGTTTTTATGGGGACATAAGTTTTCAGATTACTTGGGTAAATACCTAGGAGCATGATTGTTGGATAGTATAGTAAGCTAAGACTATGTTTCATTTTATAAGAAATTGCTAAACAACCAAAGTGGCTGTACCTTTTTGCATTTCTACCAGCAATGAATGTTTCTGTTTTTCCACATCCTCACCAGTACTTGGTGTTATCAGGTTTTTGGATTTTGGCCATTCCAATAGGTATGTAGGGTATCTCTTCATCCAATTAGAGTTTAATTTGTAGTTCCTAATGACATGATGATGCGCATCTTTTTATGCTCTTATTTGCTTCTGTATACCTTCTTTTGTGACAGGTCTGCTCAGATCTTCTGCCCAGTTTTTAATCAGGTTCCTTATTTTCTTATTCTTGAGTTCTAAGTTTTCTTTGTATATTTTGGATAACAATTCTTTATTATATATATGTGTTTGGAAATATTTTCAAATATTGCAATCTGTGGCTTGTCTCTTCATTGTCTAACAATGTCCCAGGTTCCTTATTTTCTTATTCTTGAGTTCTAAGTTTTCTTTGTATATTTTGGATAACAATTCTTTATTATATATATGTTTGGAAATATTTTCAAATATTGCAATCTGTGGCTTGTCTCTTCATTGTCTAACAATGTCTTTTGAAGAGCAGAAGCTTTTTATTTAAAAAAAAATTTATTTAACATTTAGCTGTCCATATTTTGAAAGTATAGTGTGTTGTTTCAACACGTGCATACACTGCATAATGATTCACTTAGGGTAGATAGCATAGTTTTTTACCCGTTAGTCCACCACTTTTTCCCCACCCCTCCCAGCCTCTGGTAACCATTATTCTCCTATTTCTATGAGAACCACTTTTTTTTCCCCTTAGATTTCATATACGAGTGCAGTCATGCATTATTTGTCTTTCTGTGCTTGGCTTACTTCACTTAACACGATAGTTTCCAGTTCCATCCATACTCAAGACAATATACCTTAATTAATGCATTCACAATTTGGCAAAGATTTACTTGAATATATTCTATGTGGAATTTATTCTACTGAGTGCTAAGGAATTAAAAAGAATTAGAAGTGGTGATAGAAAGATACACACAAACAGGCAAGTGTTACTGCACAGATCAGAACGAAGAACTGTTGGTGCACTGTCTGTAGGAGGAAATCAGAGGTAGATGCTTGGAAAGTGTCATGAAGACTGAATTGAGGTGTGTTGGGTTAAGAATCACTGAGGTGTAGAAGCACTTCAGGCAGGGCAATAAGGAAGTATGAAAGCACAAGGGCTTCAGGTGTGTGCACAGCAGTTCTCTGTGGCTGGAGTAAAGGTGTGTATGTGGCAGGAGAGAAGTCCTACCTGGAAATGAGACTGGAATGTGTCCTTTAAACTATATAAGGGGTCCACCCTTAATCCCATGTGCCACAATAAGAGAAGACAGTTTTTCTAAGTTGGGACTGACAAATGTGCTTTTGTTTATTTGAAGGTAACTCTGGCAGCTGTAGGGAGAATGGATTGAAGTCAGAAAAACAGAAAAGCTGTTGTAGAAGTCTAGAAACTGGAAACAGTGGGGCTGAAAAAGTCAAGGACAATGGAGCATGGAAAGGAAACAGGGTAATCAAGTGAGGTCTTGAGACAGAATCAGCATGATTTAATGATGTATTAAATGTGAGAAATGAAGAAGAAAAGAATGATAACTTCAAGGCTCTTAGCTTGAAATACTTTGAGGTCAGTATACCATTTACCAAAAAGAGAACACAGGAGCACAAACAGTATTGGAGGGAGATGGGCAGGTTACAGGATCCGGCTTTGGCAAGCCAGGCTTGAGCAGTGAGTGGCATAGACAGCTGGACCTGTCTAGCAGTGGCTGATGGTGCAACTAAGATCACATTCACACTCAGAGGCCATCATGACCCATCATCAACTGATATTCATGTCCTTTAGGACACAAAGTACCATCAAGCACTTTTCCCACCTCTCCCTTTCTCTTGGAAAAAACGTTAATTATCATACTGGGGAACTTATCCAATTATCCTGTTAAATTTTGTTTTATTGATTTCTGTCTGTCAAGATAATGTTGCATTTAGACTTGCAGATTCATCGCAGGTTTCACCTTTTTGCTATTCAAAGATCTAGTATTCTGCTATTCAAAGATCTATTTCTTTACCCAAGTGGTTAAAAATGTTGAACAGGACCCAAAACAAGCACTACAGCTAACCAGCCCTGAGGAGTTGTGTTGTTATTCCACATTTTGTTCCACTCCTGATCTGCCTGCCCTTCTGTGCCTTAGTTTTGTCCCAGGAATTAGATTCTTCCTTACTGCATAAACTGGGCAAATTTGCCCTCTGGCTTAGGATCCGGCTTTGGCAAGCCAGGCTTGAGCAGTGAGTGGCATAGACAGCTGGACCTGTCTAGCAGTGGCTGATGGTGCAACTCAGATCACATTCACTTTGGAGGCCATCATGACCCATCATCAACTGATATTCATGTCCGTTAGGACACAAAGTACCATCAAGCACTTTTCCCACTTCTCCCTTTCTCTTGGAAAAAACGTTAATTATCATACTGGGGAACTTATCCAATTATCCTGTTAAATTTTGTTTTATTGATTTCTGTCTGTCAAGATAATGTTGCATTTAGACTTGCAGATTCATCGCAGGTT
Source organism: Galeopterus variegatus (assembly GCF_000696425.1). Lineage (NCBI taxonomy): Eukaryota > Metazoa > Chordata > Mammalia > Dermoptera > Cynocephalidae > Galeopterus > Galeopterus variegatus. Next base: position 127,313 of record NW_007731504.1, read on the forward strand.
TCACCTTTTTGCTATTCAAAGATCTAGTATTCTGCTATTCAAAGATCTATTTCTTTACCCAAGTGGTTAAAAATGTTGAACAGGACCCAGAACAAGCACTACAGCTCACCAGCCCTGAGGAGTTGTGTTGTTATTCCACATTTTGTTCCACTCCTGATCTGCCTGCCCTTCTCTGCCTTGGTTTTGTCCCAGGAATTAGATTCTTCCTTACTGCATAAACTGGGCAAATTTGCCCTCTGGCTTCTGGTTGGACCTGCCAGTGAAGACACAGGAAGGGGACATGAGAGTGGGAGCAGAGAGCAGAGAGAGGGGGGAATGGTGTTTCTTTCCCTGCTTTCTCTCTTCCTCAACTTTGGGGCCCTGGCAGTGGCTGCTTTTGTCATACTATTTTCCTTCCTGGGCTCTAACTGTCACTGGGTATAATGACATCATGTTCTCTCTTTACCCCCTCATGCCCAGGGGTGGTAATGGGTTCTGAGTCCCTGGCTGCCTCATCATACCTGTTGCTACCCTTAGCCTTACTCACACCTATGTACATAGAGCATTAAATTATATTCAAATCCCAGCTGAGCACCTTGTTTGCTGCCATGATACATTGCCACTGATTTTGACATTGTAGACGTCTCTCCTATGTAACTTTTGAAAAGAACCCAATAATTATTATAAGGGACTTATAACATTTCATTTAAAAGAAATAAGTCTTCTCCCATCCCAACACCTTTTGTGATTACTAGAACGATATGCTACAATGGCTTCAAAGAATATAAGAAAACAATGGTGAGAGCAATGTTTTCTACTTTCTACAAAATTTCTTACCAATTGTAATTATTTATTGATGCTTTGTGTTTCTTGCTTGAAGTAAAAACAAACAAAAAATACCACACAAACAAAAATAAATTTTATTGAATATTTCCTATTTTGCTTTTTAAAACAAAAATTAATTTATATTTTACTTACCATGACTCTTGATGGATCATTTTGCTCTCTGAAGTTCAGAAAGTTTTCATTTCTCTCTATAACAGCTTAAAACCTTCAAAGCTGAAGAAATAACACAATTTCTGAATCCATTATGTTTTCTATATATACCTTCTAATTTTTTTAATTAAAGAAAATCCTTCTTTCCTCTAAATCTCAAGGGCATCTCAAAATAGGGCATGTTTTTATTCATTGATTATAAATAAGCAATCTATCTCCTGAATTTTCCATCTTTGAAACTGAGGTCATTTTGCTTTTGTCTGGTATACACTGTAAACCAGAATTTGATGGACTCAATAAATTATATTTTAGCAAGCAACCTGCTTCTGAGAAGTAAGAACCCAATTGGTCAGCTCACTAAAGCAGTAGTGGATATAATGGCATACTCATGGCCATTTAGTAAACCAATTTCCAAATGAATCTTTTTTTATAGGAAATATTTTAAATATCAGGAGCACTGACCACACAACCATATAATATGTGGTAGGTCGTAACACATATTGGTAGAATCTACCACATATTGGTCCAGATTCTCTATGACTGTCTCTTAGGAGGATGTCTGATTTGAAGCTTTGAGGCTTCTCTTGGCCAAGGGTAGACCTCCTTGACTTGACCAAGGGGGTCCTACATTTTACTCCTAGTATAGAAGTCTTAGCTTATTTCTGATTATTATAGGGCTAAATGAGAGTAAAAAACTATGGGCTAATATTTATGTTTGACATTAGTGAAGGAGACAGTTTAGTGTAGAGGTTAAAAATGAGGGCTGTCTGTTAAAATTGTATTCAAATCAGGGTTCACTGCTTCTTCTCATTGTCACCTTGGACAAATTACCTAATCTTCTTAAGCCTCCATTTTCTCATTCTAAATAGAAATGAAGACTACCTATCTCATAAAGTTGTAGAATTCAGAAAATGGTCTATGTCTGGTGCTTAGCACAGTGTCTGTTCTGCTTTCTAAAAGTCAGCTATGACTTGGATATTAAACACAACATCTGTAAACATTAATGCAGATTTGCCCATGGTGCTAACAATTGTATGGTCATGTGGTCAGTGCTCCATGGAGGCCAGTCAGCCCTACTCTGATTCATGGATTAGCTTTACTTGGCAAGGGCATAAGTATACCAGAATAAATCTATACCCATTACGGGAGAAAAAATCAAAATGTCTGCCCTGAGGCTGGCCAATCAGTAGGGTCACCTTCATACACAAGGGACAATATTAACGTTTTATCCATCTGCTCAAAAATTAAATATGCACCTGCAGTTAACTGTGACTATTTAGGGAAGCCAATGAATTACCAGAAACTTATGAAAGAGCAAAGTTAGATTGAAAGGAGATTCACAGTGAGTAGGTTTTAAGAAGCAGCGCAGTGAGGCTACTGCCTTTGTAAGAAGGACTAAATATGACTGGACTAATTTGTATCTTTGATGTGAATTAAGCCATATTTTCACATGCAATTCCTTACATAATTGGGGATGTGTAAATTGGTTCTCTTTATAAAAAAGAAGCATTCTTGAGTACAAATTATAAATAAAGACAAAAGATAAACACAGTTTACTGGTGCCTACCCTACTCCTGCCAAATGTTGTATAAATAATGAAAGAATATTAGATAAAAAAGAAGCATTCTTGAGTACAAATTATAAATAAAGACAAAAGATAAACAGTTTACTGGTGCCTACCCTACTCCTGCCAAATGTTGTATAAATAATGAAAGAATATTAGTTTCAGATTATCAGCTTGCTGGGGCACAGCACAGCAAAATCAAACATCTCCTGGTAATGTGGTTTCCTTGATGATGTATGAATATAATAGAGAGGTGGTAATATGAAGAAATCTATGAATAAAAGAGCTTGATTTTGTTCTGGTTCTTGCTGTTGGCATATCATTTGGCATAGGCAAGTGTGAGAAGTCCCTTGATGGGAGCCTCACTGAATTAATCTGGTGAAAAACAGACCTGAATATCAGAACTTACTCATTGTTTAGGACTTATCTCAATTTTTGAGCTCTTTACAACTACAAAAACTCATCGGGTTAACTTGAAAACCAAATTATCACCGCGTTTGCCTGGAGGGGGAGAACAAGCACATTTATCATCATTTGGAAAATTTTTTTTATGCCAAAGATTAACAGTAAAGTAGGATCTTACATTTTTTAAGTATTTAATGCTCTGTTGGGTACTTTCACTTACAGTATCTCTCTGAAGGGCAGTAAACGTCAGGATGGCCAAGACAATTACCTTCCTAACTATGAGGCTTTAGAGAGAACAGCACAAGTTAACCGGAGACACAGTGAAAGGTCCATTCACTAAAAAGCCCAAATCACAACATCCAGTATTCTCGGGAAGAACTCACAGAAGAAAGAACTTTCTTTTAGCCTGAAAGAAAACTATTTGGCCCACCCATACAATTCAAACCCCAATTTCTTCCCATTTGCGATGGCCATGTTTCTCCTTTCTTGTCTTTGCTACCCCTCCTTAATAAATAAATAAACTGAGAGCACAGAGAACAGGAGCCTCCGCCTGCCAGGGAAACACCCCAAATGACTTCACCAGTACAGACTTTCAAAAACTTAAATGTGAAAGGACAAAAAAAGAAAAGAAAGGAAAAGAAAAGAAATACCAAGGGAGGCCATTTTTTTTCTCATATGGCCTTTTATTGAATCTTCAGTCATCGTGGGCATGTGACACTACTTATTTGTGTCCATTCCTACCTCATTTCCCCAACCTTTTCCTCCCATAACTCCTCCAAGCTTTTGCTCAAATCTAACATTCTCAGTGAAGTCTACCCCATCTACCTTTTTCTAACTTGCACACCTACCGCAATATTTTAGGGGACTGTCGATCCCCCTGTCTCATTCTAATTTTTCTCGTCAGCTTCCAAATAGCATATAATTTACTTATTTATGGTTGTTGCTTATGGTCCATCTCTTCCCCCCAGAATGTAAACTCCATGAGGGCAGGGGGTCTTTGTTTAGTTCACTGATGAACATATAAAGACATACATGTTGAGTGGAAGAATAAATTTTTTGTGTGGGTTTATTTTTTGTGTGTGTCCTTCTTATAGGTAACTCAATAACTAACAAGGCTCACAATCAACTCTAATTTTAAACTTTTAGAAAATGGTCAGGGAAAAATGTTCACATGCGTTGCTGAACGCATCTTATTTTGCAGAGAGCTATAATAGAAGCACATTTCAATAGAGATGTGAAAAAGCTGCTCAAGGTCTAGTGCTGCATTTACTAATAGCGTGTAACAAATTATTGGGTTTTAGAAATTCAATTTAGTTCTCACCATGTGCTGCTCTGCCACCTGCATACACAAGAGTCACGCCCACACCCTCTCTCTCCGCCAGCTCCACCTTTCATTCTCCTCCTCATTAGCCAACACCTAATTACATACTAATTGGCTCAGAGAACACAAGCTTGTTATTGTACTAAAAACACCCTGAGCTCCCCCACAGACAGATTCTCATGAAAACCAAATATAAAAGGAGTTGGCCCCGTGCCTGGTTTTCATTAGAACTAAGCTAGATTCTTCTAGGTCCTGGCTGTACAGATTAGTGTTTATTTTCATGTATCTTCTATCATTTTTTTTCAGAGGCACATTTCAATACTTGGTACCAGCCAAAGGGGTCAACCGGATTTGAATCTCTCTTGTGGGCAGCAATTTCAGAAGGAAAGGACCGTCACAAACAACCGTGATCATTATGTGGGTGGTTTATTAGACAGGGACACACACAGTACCAGGAACATTTCTTCATTAAGTTTACTATTGTTCTCCTTTTGTAATCCCTGGATATCAAAAGGTTCAAACTGTAACTGATTAGATAAACTGACTTAATAAATATATTAAGAACATGAACATTAAGCTCTCTTTGCTAAAACTCATTTTTCTTCCAATGGAAGACACATCCAGCCATTCCTACCATCACAACACAACCAAATGAGCTGTGACTAATGACATAGAATATTAGGAGTCTGACTTGAGAGCAGTTTTGCAAAGCAGTGGGGTTTTTTCCAACTAGATTCTGGTAATGTAATTTCTACTGGGATGGGTTCAGCCACCTGGAGGAGGAGATGAAAATATAGAACAGAGTGTCCAAATGAGGACCACTTGTGGTACATCACATTGGCTGCAGACTGCTCTCCCACACTCCCCTGGTGTGGGGGAGGTGGAGGCAGCACCAGGGAGATGTTTGCCATGTTAGGAAACAGAATGCCATGTCAGAGAAGGAACAATTAAGAAAAAGGGGGAAAAGACCCATGAAGCTACATCTGTCTACAGGAATGAACCACAGATAACCACCAATTGCATGTACTGAGACTGAGAATCTTGGAAAGAGTCCATATGCAAATTGTTATTGCTTTCCTTGGTTGTATGACGCAGGGTTAAAATATGGATTTCCTACTTGAATAAGCAGAGATTATTAGAGCATCACTTAATCATACTTCACTGCAATGCAGGGATTTGTTACATATCTGTATTAGATTATGATTCCATCTCTGGAAAACTCCAGTGATGGGAAACATACTTGATAATCTAGTCATTTTTAGGAAAGGTTTCATTTTTATATATTCCTTTAAGTATCATAAATACGGCAGTTAATTGTGTGAATGTAATGGTACTTCATATTTAGAGATGTTGGATATGTTTATCATTTGAACCTCATATAGTAAATTCCACATTCTAAGTATTATTAATATTGTTGTTATTATTACTAAATGGATAAATAAATTTTGAATGTAGACAGGATGATACATAATATCCAGCATATGGTAAGGCCTCTATAACTGTTATTTGAATGAATAAATCTTTTATCACCAAAGCACAGTGCCAGTTTCATATGTGCTGGAAACTTCTTTGGTGAGGGTATTGGCCTCAGTTTTTAGTTGCAGGCAACAGAATCTACTTTAGGATGTTTAAGCTGATATGGATTTATTAAGAGCCAGAAACAGTGAAGAATCACTGGGTGGCCTGAAAAAAATAGACTCCAAGCTAAGCTTCTGGAAAAGTCCCAAACCACACCACGCGACTGGGCTGTTATATGAGCTGCTGCTTCCACCAGGACCCAATAGTTCAGGGTCAGAAAGTTCCTGCTGCCTGCTCTGGAACCATGCCAAGTCTGCCAGGATGTGCATGAGCTAACTGAATGCCCTGCAGCTGTCTCTCTTTGCACATAACTAAGTTTCAAGTCAAAACCCTGCATGAGTGCCTCTGGTTGGTAGACTCTAATTCGTACCAAAAACCTCCTCCAAGGGAACCTTAGAAATAAACTTTTTAACTTTTTATCTCTCTACACATGTGAAGGGAGTTGGCTGTTCACATAATCTGCCATAGTGGGATGAGAGAAAAGGAAGAGCTGGGACCTTAGCAGTAGCTTGTGGGAACAGGGGACTTGGTCAAACTGACTTCTTCCTAGGGCATCAGCAGTATCTGAGCAATCTGAGATGAATCTCACAAATTTAAGGGATTTACAATCCTGCCATCCTCCTCTCCCTGCCCCCCCCCCACCCCTATTCATCACGATCTGGCTCTGACCTTTTCATCTGTATTTCCTGACCTAAAAATTACTACTCATCAAGGTCTTCTGCTTGGAGTTCACTGAGCAAATGAATTGCCACTGCTTGTCTTTGCATCTTTATTCTTGTCGTCGCTTTGCCTTAATGGCCTTCTTTCTGTGGGTTTTCTGACTCAAGGTGAAGCTTGGGCATTACCTCCACCAGAAAGCCTTCACTAACTATTTAATTCTAAGTCAGTAGCCTCTGCCATAGTATCAAATGCATTATCTTTGCACTTACTACATTTAACTATCATTGTCAGTTTGTGTGTGTGTCTCTCTCCCACTGTACTGTGAGCTCCTTAAAGGACAGGTCCACCATTATTCATTCTCGTGTTTGAATAGTATCTAACAGTGCTTTTTTCACCAGGGGTGGATAACTCCTCTAACAAACAATACCAAACTTTTAATGACTTGACTCAATAAATATTTGTTGAATAAACATCGATTGCTCACTCACATTATAGAACAGCATGGGTCAGTGGAGGCTGTGCTCCATGCGGTCGTTCAGGGTCCCACACTCTTTTCATTATTCAACTCTGCCATATTCTAGGCCTCTATTTTCCTCTCCTTTATCCAGAGTATAGAAAAAGAAAGAGAACATGAAGAATTGTGGAAGAGGTATAATATTTCTTAGGTGGTAGGCCAGGAAGAGGTGTATATGACTTCCTCCTACTTTCCCTTCACTAGAACTTACTCTCATGTCCTCCCCTAACTGCAAGGGAGTTGGGACGTAAAGTCTAGCTGTGAGGTCAGAAAGAACAGGAAATGGCATTGTTTATACTGCAATATACATTTCTGACCACCAAATTTCACTCTTCTTCTCAAAAGGGAGACAACTAAAAGTCCCATCCAGTCACTGCATACGGTTCAAAGTCCATGATCTCTGGGTGATACGCAGTCCTCTACATTGTGGTCCCATAAATTTACAATTAAAAAGACAAGTTTTCTGTAAGTGCTGCCCCTCTCCAATCTTATGCACTCAATATACATTTATAACAAGGACAAATAACTTCAATAATATCTCCCATTCAGAAAAGTGAAAAATGGAAGATGCAGCAGTTCCTGGTGCACAGCATTTGTAGATCCTTTAGGTGGGGGGGGGGGGTAAGAAAATGTTTTCTTCAAGGACCAAATATTTTAGCCCTGCAGCTCTTAAACTCCCTACTGCAATCACTCAGCTATGCCACTATAGTTCAAAAGCAGCCATAGAAAATACACAAAGCACATCTATGTTTCAATAAAGTTTTATTTATAAAGACAGGCCACATGCTTATGGGCTATAGTCTGCTGACCCATGTTCTAGAAAGACATTTTGAAGTCTGCCTAACTTAGAGGTGGGGAGAGATGCTTGGTTAGAGCCTGATCTTTGTTCTCGAGAGGAATTCCTTTGTCCATTTTTCCTCCACAGTACCTGGCTCAACATTTTGGGAGGTTTTACTTTGTTTATTATTCTCTTTGGCCATATCAGGAGTGATAACTGGGGAGTGTGCACCACTTTCTCAGCTGCTTCTAGCTAGAGCAAGTAGGGTACATAATGGTTGTTTTACAGATCAGGCCATTGAAGAGTCATGGTGTCTTTGGCAGTAGGATAATCTCAAGAACTCAGTAGGCTTCTGATCTATTTCCACATATAAGCAACCACACCCTGTGATCTTTCTTAACCATAGTTATACAATATACTTCAATTTCTGGTTTCACTCCCTTATGTCCTTCTTAGATTAATAGGTTACCTTAACATCATCTAAAACAATGATTGTGAAGACTATACCAGTTAATTTGATCTCTGCTGTAGGGTTGACTTTGCTGTAGGGTTGATTGAGAAATTTTCTTGAAGGCTTTCAGGTCAAAGTCTTTTAATCATTTATCTTGCTGACTGGGATCTGAAGTAGTTGGTTGTTCTAACTCTGAGATGCCCCATATTTCTCGACTCTGTATTCCCTTTCATTTCTGCTCACAAATCAGAAACTGAGAACGAATGATAATCAAAATTCGGTAATCCTCTAATTATTTCTAATCACTTCCCCTAGAGCAACAGATTTAGTAGGCATATACACTAACTTCCCAGTGCTGCTGTAACAAAGGACTATAAACGGGTGACTTTAAACAATATAAATTTATCGTCTCACAGTTATGAAGGCTAGAATCTGAAATCAAGGTGTTGGCAGTGTTGGTTTCTTCTGCAAGGCTCTGAGGGAAATTCTGCTGCATGCTTCTCTCTTACCTTCTTGTGGTTAACAGCAGTGTTTGGTGTTCCTTTGATTATAGATGCATCGCTCCAAGCTCTACTTCTCTCTTCACATGGTGACCATCCTATGTGTCTTCAAAGCATCTTCTCTCTGTGTATGTGTTTCTTTCTGTGCCCAAATTTCCCTCTTCTTATAAGGACACCAGTCACATTGGATTAGGACCTATCCTAATAACCTCATCCTAACTTGACTACATTTGCAAAGACCTTACTTCCAAATAAGGTCACATTCACAGGTACTGGGGATTAGGACTTCAACACATTTATTTTGGGGGACAGAATTCAACCCATAACAGCATATCATCTGCCTTCTAAGTTATTGTAGGGGATAGTTTTACCAAATGTTTTTGCCACTACATAAAATGAGTTGTCAATGTTCCAGCTTCCAATATCATTTTCCTAATCACCTAATCACTGTCTGATTGCTAAGTCAGTTTCACATAGTTTACATTTTGTTATGGCAGCATCCCTCTTCAAGCAATCAATTTCTGTATTATCAAGATAGGTTGACTGAATAACAAATAACTCCAAAATATCTGTGGCTTAACCCAATAAAAGTTTCTTTCTCAGTCACATTCCATCCAATGTGGGCCAGTGGAATGCTCTGCCCCATGGGTCATTAGGGAACCTAGGTTCCATCCATCAGGTAGCTCTGTCACCCTCTGATCATGTTCCTCTGCTTTCAGAGGATGAAGAGAGAGAAAGAGTGTGAAGGATCAAGGTTGGAAAGTAGTGTGTGCTACTCCCACCCATGTTCTACTGCTCAGCATTGAGTTGCACATCCCCAACTAGCTTCAGGCAAGACTCCAAAATGTAGATAAATTGTGGCCCAGGAGAGAAGTAAAGAGAATTTGGTAAACACACAGCATTCATTTGACATAAATTCTTTGTAGAATATCTTAAATATGTTTTTGAATTATTTTGAACAAAGGGGCTTCAGCAGACTCATGTTCTTAACATTTTTTTGTCTGTGGCATCTTACCTGAAGAAACAGGTTGGTATGTGCTATCAAGACCTCTGGCCAGCCATGGCACCTTGTTATATCTAAGTTCTACTGTCAATCTGGGAGAGGCTTTATGGTCTGTGACACGACGGTTCAGCAAGAGTGTGACTGAGAATTCCTCATCACCTAGCTAGGGTTTGAGGCTAGATTTCAAACAGATGAAGATGGGGATAAAGAAATGTAAAGAAGATGAAGAAACCAAGTGTCAGTAACGAAGTGAGATACATTACAGACACATTAGTTAATAAATAGCTTCAGTCCAATTCTAGAATTCTATTTATTTGCATATACTCACCCATCAGTCATGGAATGACTTCCAGATCCCTCTCATAATACCCACTCCACTTTCAACCTAAATTCTCTCTGGTTTTAAGACTGGATTGAACCAAAAACTACAGGTTAATTACTATTCTTCAGCTAGGCCAGGATGGTCAACACTTTCCTTGATTTTTGCTAGATGTTTTCCTCTGAGAGTCTCATCATTTGTCAGTCTACCTTTCGTGTGGTCAAATTTCACATAGTTAACTATAATTATCTTGTCTCACTGAGCCTTATTTTCAAGCCTCATTTGACTTGGGATCTGTCAGAATTCCTCACATGACATAAGTCCCCTTACTCCTGTCACTCTCTTGGGAACATATTTTAACTGTCAGTCTTCCTCTTAAAATTTAGAACCTAGAAATAAATCCAAGTCTATGTATGTGGCTGGACTATTGTAGAATATTAAAGAGAGTTGTTTTTCCTTGTCTGTACATAACTTCACTTTTCATGCTTTGACCCCCACCCTCAATGCATGATTTCTGAAAGGTCTGCTCCTTAGTCACATTGGTTAACAGATGCTCAGAGATGTGAAGCCTTCCTTCAGAGCTGGTATTATGATGGACATTAGGGAAACGTCATTTTTATCCTTCGCCTTTCCATGGAAGGTTGCGAAACTGTAGTACATACCCCAGAGAATATCTTTTCTGGTTTTCCTTTTATCCTCCCTCGAAATCTCTCTACTTGCCATCTTCTCAGTTTCTTGTCCTTATACATTTGTTAGTTAACATGCAGTATTGTTTTCTACTATTAGAGCTGCTAGGGAACTGGTAAAAACATTCTTCTGGTCCACCAGTAAATATATCTCTGCCTTGTGAAATATGGAATACAATTTCTTTGCAAATTTGCTCTCTATGAAAAGAACACTGGCTTCTTTTTTTAAAAAATATATATTTACTTAGATACAATTTACATACCACAAAATCCACCCACTTACATATACAATTCAGTGGTTTTTTAGTATATTCACAGTTATACAACCATCACTACATTTGGATTTTAGAACCTTTTCATCATCCTGGAAGCATACCTTGAAAGAAGGGACCTGCAGTCTGATAAAGTGGTGTAGACCCTTTTCTCCCTGATCTTCCCTGATAAGTATAACTATATACCTTGAAAACAGAACAAAAGCAACCAAAGGAGAACCCTGAAATTTGATAAGAAAATGACAAACTGGTTAGAAACCTTAGAACTGGAGGAAAAAAACAGCAGCAGGGTGAATTAAACCTCCTACTCCCACCCGACTGAGGGAAGTGACCGAGGCCAGGCATTTCTCATCCCCCAACCTATCAACAGAAGGCAGCTGCCAAGGGAGGCTCATTCCTTTTCCTGGATGGAGGCAATACCAGGTGAGCCCAGCACCACGGGGAAGCAGAATCAATTGCCCTGCCAGTAATAAGAGGCAAAAAAGCACTCTTCTTCCCCATCTGATCTGACCACTGTCTCCTGCTGAGCTGACCTGGTAGCACCAACAACAGGGACCCAGACACAATAAGCAGCCTGGCCCAGGAAGCCTATTTGTCCCTGTGGGCCTAAGACTCGCCACACCCACCTACAGTCCCCAACATGGCTGTGGCGGAGGGGGAAGCCCAACAAAAGGGACCCTGCCATAACAAGCAGACTAACTCTGCACCAGTGGACCTGAGACGTCTCTTCCTTGCTCAGAGACTCCTGGGATGACAGGGGTCCTGGCAAAAGGGATACCACCACCACAAGCACCCATCCTGGGAAGCATCTTCATCACCACAGGCCCAATACCCTACTTCCATACCCCCCTTCTGCCTCCAACCCCAGTGAAAGTCATCTGGCAGCCTGGCATGGAGTGATACTTCCCATCTCCTCAGACACCATCAGCAGGGACAAATGAGAATAGCGGTTCCAGATAAACCAACCAGACCAAAATAGCATTGCAACAGCTCTGAAAATTAAACTGCTGTTGAAACCACAGCCCACAAAGTAGGCCAGGATCTGCATGCTAAACCTAAATGTGGTGACTTCTTGCTAAAATAGAAGATTTAAATAGAACCTAGAGTTTACTAGCATAAACTCTAGACAAAATAATTCAGGATGCAATTGAAAATCACCCACCACAATCAATAATCATTATTTTTATGGAGTAGTAGATTCTCAGAAGTCTTCACTCCACCACTAAGGACGTGCTTCTTCTAAATAAAATATTAAATCAGAAAAAAACCCTTATATTTTTATGATGAAAGATAACAACCATTGGCAAGGATATAGAAAAGAGAACCCTTATATACTTTTAGGATTGTAAGTTAGCATGGCCATTATGAAAAACAGTATGGTGGCTTCTCAAAACACTTAAAGATAGAACCACCATATTATCCAGTAATCCCACTACTGGGGATATATCCAAAGGAATTGAAGTCAGTATGTTGAAGAAATATCTGCACTCCCATGTTCATTGCAGTATTATTCACAATAGCTAAGAAATGGAATCAACCTAAGTGTCCATCAGTGAATGAACGGATAAAGAAAATGTGGTGTATATACACAATGGAATACTATTCAGCCTTAAAATAGAAGGATATCCTGTCATTTGTAACAACATGAATGAACCTGGAGGACATTATGTTAAACAAAATAAACCAGTCACAGGAAGACAAATGCCACATGATTTCACTTATATATAGAATCCAAAGAAGTCAAACTCATAGAAATGGAGAAATAGAGAGTAATCATAAGATGGATGACTATCAGATAATGGGGGCGGGGGGAATTGAGGAGATGCTGTTCACAGGACACAAAATTTGAGTTAGACAATAGGAATATGTTCAAGAGATCGCTTGTACATCATGGTGACTATCATTAATAACAATGTGCTGTATACTTGAAAAATGCTAACAGAATAGATTTGCTGTTCTCACCACACACAAACACACCCACACACACAGACACACACCGACGCACAAAGTATGTGAGGTAATGCATATGTTAAATAGATGGCTTTAGTAATTCCACGATGTGTATGTATGTCAAAACACTGTGTTGCGAACAATAAATATATACAATTTTATCTGTCAATTTAAAAAATAAATTTTAAAAAAGAAATTACATTTATAAAAGAACAAAAAAGAAAAAAATTTTATAAAGGAAGATAAGAAGCCAAAGTAAACTCTTACATGAAAACAACAACAACACTCAGCAAACTAGGCATAGAAGGAAACTTCCTCAACCCAGTTGAAGGGCATCTATAAAAAACTCACACCTAATATCATAATCGTGAATAATGCTTTCCCCATAAGATCAGGAAAGAGACAAAGATGTCTACTCCCGCCGCTTATGTTCAGCATTGTAATGAAGTTTTCAGCCAGGGCAATTAAGCAAGAAAAAGAAATAAAAGACATCAAGTTTAGAAATGATGTAGAAGTAATTACCTCTATTTGCAGATGACATGATTTTGTAATATAAAAAATCTTAAGGAAGGATATGAGATCAATCTAAAAAATCTAAAAAAATCAAAAGTATTTTTATGTCTTAACAGTTAACAATCCAAAAATAAAATTATAAAAAATTATACTTACAATAGCATTTTAAAAATGAAATACTTTGCATAAATTTAATAAAGAAGCGCAAAACCTTTACACTGAAAACAACAGAACATCATTAAAAGAATATAAAGCAGATCTAAACAAATGGAAATTTATAGATCCATACATAATATGGATCACAAGACTTACTATTGTAAAGATGGCATACTCTTCAAATTGATCTACAGATTCAACACAATTTTTATCAAAATGCCAGCTGGGATTTTTTGCAAAAATTGCCAAGCTGATCCTAAAGTTCATAAGGAAATGCAAACCATCTTGAAAAAGATACCAAACCATCTGAAACAAGAGAAAATCAAAGCTGGAGGACTCACCCTTATTATTAATAATTGCATAATATTCCATTATTTGAATGAACAATATATTTCAAAACAAATTTTAAATTATTGGACATTTAGGATGTTTTCACTTTTTATATGTTTTTGCATACTACAATAATATTTTTACAAATTTTGTGCACATCTTTTTTGAAACATTGATTATGTATATTTTGTGAGTGTAGAGTTGAATTTCAATTTCAATACATGTATATAACGTGTGATGATCAAATCAGGGTAATTAGCATATTCATCATTTCCAAACTTAATCATTTCTTTATGATGAGGACATTTGATTTCCTCTCTTCCAGCCTTTTGATAACATGCAGTAAATTTTTGTTACAGATGCTAGCTCGACGGTGCACCAATAGAACTCATTTTTTTCTCTATAGCTGTTTTGTGTCCATTAACCAACCTCTCACTATCCCTTTAATATCTTGGAATAAATTTTTAAGAGTTGAATTACCAGGAGAAAGAATATGAATTATTTACAGCTTTTGTGACATATTACCAAACTGGCTTTCAGTAAAGTTCTGAAAATGTAATGATCTCACTAGCATGCCTGCTCGCTAGGCTGAATCTAAGATTGCACTAGATTTTATAATATTGTAATGTTTCTTAAAAAGCAGCTCATTGTTATCTGTTGTTTTTACTTGTTTTTACTAATGAGTTGAAGAGTAACATTTTCCATTATTTGTAGATTATTAGTATTTCTTTTTTGAAAAGTTTGGTCCTGTTATTTACCTATTTTTCTGTTTGAGAATTCACTACGGCTAACAAAATAATGTTGTCATTAAATTATTATAATTTGCACCATAACTTTTTTCTTCTGGGAATTTTTCAAATACAGTCAGTTTGGAGAGTAGTAGAACTGATTTCATAGAGCTGAAAGAGAAATTTGATAAAACATTTGAAGTATTTAATGCAGCATCTGGAACATAGTATAAGCCCTTATGTTAACTATTATTATTCTCATTATTGATGATAATATTAACCATCATTTTCAAATGAGAAAAAATATCTCCAAATTGCTCCTTATTTATCAGGCAAGGTGTGTGAGTTGCCACTGACCCCACTCTCTGACTATTTGAGTGTTTGTTGAAACCTGGGATACTAATTGGAAGGCTCATTACAATAGCTCCCACCAAACACTCTAGGGAAGGGGAGTACTGTATCTAGTACAGCGGTGCATAATTGAGGTGGGCATTCTCCTACTGAAGGGATAGAATATAATGAAAAAAAACAAAGCGAAACAAACAAACAAAAACTCTACACCATGCAGCAAGCCTTGGTAAGCATAGGGCTCTTTCTGAGGCTCAGTTGTTTTAAATAATGGGATCTACAGACCTGGGCGTGTGAATTTCTACCTGCACTCCCCTTCCTACCGCATCCTTATACCCTACCCTCATTCTCTTAACATTCTGCCCCTTTTCTCCTCTCTCTGTTTGGCTGTACAAAGATAAAGTTTGTGGGGACACCACTCTGGCAAACCTAAAATGTAGCACCTGAATAATAATAGAGAAATAACAGCCCAGGTTTTCAGGGTGAGTAGCGTTTCTAAGACAACAAAGAATGTTTAAATTGTTTTCCTACTTTCTGTGAGATGATGTTCTGCTTATCGCTGTTTTCTTTTATAGTTGGTTGGGAAGTCAGTCATGAGAAGTTGTGTCAGGGCATGCTAACAAGATGGTATTTTTAGAGACTCATATCAGTGATTTATTTTTGTAATTCTCAAAAATACCAAGATACTACTAGAGTGCTCTGCATAAAGTAGTACTCAATAAATATTCACTGAATGAATAAACAAATGACTGAATTTCCTCCTTTCCTTTTCTTGCTCTGTCTTGTCCCTCATCTAAAGTAGTCACACATTTAGATTTTTTCATTTCTTGAGAAATGTTTTCCCTCTGGAATTTTTTTTTTCCATTATGTCTTGGGATTTTCTTGCTCTGTCTTGTCCCTCATCTAAAGTAGTCACACATTTAGATTTTTTTCATTTCTTGAGAAATGTTTTCCCTCTGGAATTTTTTTTTTCCATTATGTCTTGGGAGTGCTAACCTCTCTCATGTGCATGGACACTGGAAAGAGTTGCTGAAGTCTTTTCATGTTCCACTCCGGAAGGGGTAGCCAATTGCTTTTGTAACATGCAATATTGATGACTCCCTAGGACATAAAGACAGATACAGTTCATATACTTCAGATCACCGCTACTCATTGCCTAGTTTCCATGCCTCATAAGTTAGATTAGATGCCTTGCCTTCTCGGTGACCCAACCTTCTCAGGAAAAATTGATTAGCTTTCTTTGTGCCAACACTCTGCTTTTATAAACCACAAGAATGGCTCTTATCTTCTACTGTCACTATTTTATGTCCATGACCCCTCAGCTGAAGGTGGTAAAGGACAGGAATTATGTTGTACTCATTTTTCCATTTTCAGCACCTATGATGGAGTTGGTGCACAATAAATATTTTTAAATGTATGAATGAGCTAATGAATAAACTGCTATAACAATCTGAAAACTGGTTTTTTTATGGCAAATTGTTGCTGAGTTCTTGGTGGCCCAAATCTGTTGGTAATACAGCTTTTGCCCAGCTTGACTTTTCCTCCATACCTGTGACTACCTTCTAAACTAGGTGTCAAGGCCAACCTATAAAAGGTTAGCAAAATTTGCTTCAAGACTTATATTATGTGGAAGAAAACTAGGCCTTGGAGAGTTTGCTGAGGTCACTCAGAGGATGAGTCAAGACTCTCAGTACCAAATTAAAAAGGATAAAAGATCTGGGAAAAACAAGCAAAGCAGTAGATGCTTAGGAAAATTGCTGTACAGTAAGAACTGGAGTCCACTTGAATATACAAGGAAAGCATGAGGTAAATAGCAGGAACCAAGTCAGTCCTCAGCTTAAACCCCTTCAGTGCTCTCAGTACTATGATATAAAGGTCCAAACTGATGAGCCTACTTTTCAGGATGGTACATTCTCCCCTTTCCTTCCACATAATGGTCTGAACCCTGCCTTTTAGTAGATGCTCCAGCAGTGTCAAACAACTTTAGAACACTTCATATACTATGTTATTTTAAAAAATAATTTGGGAGGGACATAACTATAGACTCACAAGACATTGAAAAAATAGTACAGAGAGGTCCTGTGTGCCCATCACCCGGTTTCCCCCAATGGTGACATCTTATATGCTATAATGCATTATGGAAGCCAGAAAATTGACTCTGCTGCTTGTCACCTCAGTACCTTGCCCAAGCTGTGACTTCTGCTCGTAATAATGCCTGTTGCTACTCAGCTCAGGTATCATCTGCTTTAATGATTCTTCTTAAGCCCTTAAATTCTGTTTCCATGGCACACTGTATATTTCTATCACGGCTCATTTAATTATAATATCCTATACCTTCTTCTGCATGAACTGTGAGCTCCTTAATGGAAAATCCATGTCTGATTTGTTTATGTCCTTGCTGCCTAGCCCAGTGAATGGCACATTGTAGATAATATACACTTGTTGAAAAATGAACTAATAAATGAGTGTTTCAAGATAATGAATGCAGTTGTAAGATAGATGGAAATAAAAAGATTATTTAAGAATTAATAGCTGCAATACTTTGTGGTTGTTTACATGAGGCAACAGTTGAAAGATGGGAGATGAAAAAGAGAGAGGACTCTGAGATTCTGCACCTTATTAGGTGTAGTGGATAGGGTTGCTTGCCCCGCTAGAATCCACTCTAATTTTTCTGTCCTGTCTGCAGAGGCCTACACTCTTGACTCCAGTGCCAGAGCATTTGACAAAGGTCTAGACTATCAAAACACTGTCTGGGGAATGTTGATCATTTGAGGGATTAATAACCTGACCCAAGTCACTTTCATTCTGGAGACCTACCAAAATAAAGAAAAAGAATGCTTTTTGGTCCTTTCTTCTGAACTTGAAATGGAGAAGTTATGAATCAGAGGCTGCTGTAGCTTTCCTGTCACCCAAAAAGATGAACCTGTCCCTGTTGGAAGCCATCAAGGGGCAAAATTGAGAGAAAGCAAGTCTGGATGATACTTTGTGTAACCTGAAGAAAATTCACTACCTTGGATCACCACAGGAGAGGGCACCTTGAGTGAATAAATTACTTCTTTTACTAAAGCTATTTTGAGTTGGTAATTCTTCAAAGAAAGAGTCCTAACTGACACCCAAGAATTCTGTTTCAGGGTATCAGAACCCTCTGGATTTTTGTTTTCTGATTCAGAGTTTTTCTTTCTTCCAGATTTCTTCTTAGAGGATCCATGCAGGATATAAGCTTCTTTTTTTTACAAAATACAACTCAGCAAAAATACTCAGTTCAAATGGTCCTTTGGGTGTCTCAACCTTTCAGGAGGTTCAAGCAGACATGTTTTCTACTTCTGACTTTGCCAAATACTATCTGCATGACTTGCACATGTTTCTGACTTCTTGAAGCCTCAGTTCTATCATCTGATGAGTGAGAATAAAAACATCTACTTCACTGCAGTGAAAGTTAAGTAAGATAATGTTTGTAAAACATTGTGTCTAGCATTTAGTAAGTGTTAAATAATTGATGGAGAAGAACCTGTAGCAACTGACCTTATCTAGCATAAAGACTATGGGTTTATTATCTTATTTATTCATATCTATGGGCCGGTAGTATTTTATTTTGAAATGTTTCAAACTTAAGATAAGGCACAGAAAATAATATGATAGATACCATGTCTCCAGCACCCAGACTTAAGAGATGTTAATATTTCACCACATTTACTTCATGCTTTTCTAACAATAAAAAAGAAAATATTAGAGAAGTAGCCAAAGCCCCATCTATTCACCCCTTCCCCTGCCCTCCAGAAGTAGCTACTATATTGAAGTTGGCATGCAATATTTTCATGCATGGCTTTGTGCATTTTTTACTTATGCATATATTCATTAACTGCATATAATTCTTTATGTTCTTAAACAGCTTTATAATATCCCGTAGAACATATTTTAGAATTTGATTTTCTCACTCTTCATTTTGTTTTGAGATTTATTCATGATGATACATGTAGATCTGGTAAATACATTATAATTGCTTTATGGTAGTTATTATATGGATAAACTATAGTGTGTTTATATATTTCCTACTGATGGACAGTTAGGTTGTTCCCATTTTTTTCTATAACAAACAGTTGTGGAGTAAATATCCTTGTGCAGTCCTTGAAATTCTCTGTTTTCTAGTTGTCTAGCTACCTAGAAATAGATTTTCGGATCATTAAATATTAACATCTTTAGCTTTTCAAAGTATTGTGAAATTGCAGTTCAAAGTGGTTGTACCAATAAACTCACATAAACACTATGCTAGATTCTACTTTTTCATATCCTTGACAATACTTGGTGTTATAAGACTTAAAATTTTGTCTACCCAATGGACAGGAAATAATACCTCAGTGATGTTTTAGTTTACTATTTCTATCTCTATTCTTTGGGGACAAAAAATAAATAAAACAAGTCACATGGTCATACCCCCCATATGCAAAGTGGTTGGGAATTGAAGTCCTGGGCTGGACAGCCAGCTCACAGTGGTAACTCCACAAAATGGAAATAACACAAATTTCTGGTAGACGGCTAGCTATCTCAATCACTGACTAGTTTTTAAATGCTTCCACTAAGTTCTCATTATCATTTACTAAGAGATATAGTGATTCATTATGATTGGAGATTTGTTAATTTCTCTTTGAAATTCTATCACTTTTTTTCTTATATAATACTTTCTATGTTGTTTGTTCTAGATGCACTTCTTATAGATAACCTACGGCTAAATTTATTTTTAAAAATCTGAGGAGCACTTTCTTTCAATTGCTGCATTTAGTTTGTTACAGTAGTAGAGCTTATTTGTATATTTGGATTTATTTTACCATATTCTTCTGCTACTTTTCTTTACCATTAATTTTCCTTTTTCTTTTTCATTCTTTCTTACCTTCTATTGGATAGAATAAGTTATTACTCCTTTCTTGCCCTCCATTATTTTAGAAGTTACACAATCTATTTTTTTTCTTTTTTCTGTTTATCCTCAAATACTTGACATGAATATTTGCCTTCACAATATCTGAAATTAATCAAAAACTCCATCTTTCTCCTAAATAATACAAGGACCTCAGATTCTTTAACTCTGATCACCAAATTCTCCATATTTCAAATTATTTCCATTTTGATTCCATCTTATTTATAACTACTCTATGATGTTGGCATTTGTTTATTCTTTATTCAATCAATTATTATTTAGATTTATTTATACATGTACTATGTTGTTGTCATTATTTTTCAACATTCTCTTGCATCTCACTACCTCCTTCCGAGTTCAGCTTCCTTCTCTCTGAGGTACATCCTTCAGTGGTTCTGTTAATAGTAAATCCTAGCAGTGAGTTTGTTTGAAAAATGCCTTTATTTATTTCTCATTTTTAAATTATGTTTTAGCTGGTATCATATCCCACTTTGAAATTTTTTCTCCCTTGATACTAGAATTATTAAATTTTTCTGGCTTCTTTTACTGCTGTTGACAAGTCTTTTCCAATTATAATTGCTTCTGTGTGAATAATCTGTCTCTTATCTACAGTTGCTTTTAAAACTTCCTTTTCCTTTGGTGTCCTAAAATTTCCCTGTGGAATCACTTGATTTGGATTTTTTAAAAATTTCTCTTGCTTGGGGCTTTTCAACTTTAAGATTTGTAAGTTTAATCAAATCTGGAAAATTTATGGCTATTTACCTTTAAATACTATTATTCTCTCCTTATGGAAGAAATTTGATATGAATGTTGACTTGTTCTTTCTATTCTCCTGTCTCTTAACTACTTATTTGTTTTTCAGTCTTTTACTTTCTCTGTCCTGCAAATTTGGTATAAATGTTGACTTGTTATTTCTATTCTCCTGTCTCTTAACTACTTATTTGTTTTTCAGTCTTTTACTTTCTCTGTCCTGCTTCATAGGTAATTTCCTCAGAACCATCTTTCGGTTTACTAATTTCTCTGTAGAAATTGCAAATGTGCTGTTTAAAATATCATTAAGTCTTACATTTCAACTAAATTCTTTTATTGTAAAGTCCTACTTAGTTTTATTCTCTAAGATTTTTATTTTTCCTCTTAATTCATTCATTATTTTAAATTTACTTATTTTTAGATTTTCTTTGTGATTGCCATTCTATTGTTTCAAGTTCCTAGGTGCTTAATCTCATATTTGTTTTATCCTCTGAATTTTTATTTATGATTGATTATTGCTCATGTATTTTGTAAGGTTTGATTGTGATCTTATGTTCACTGAGACTTGTTCTTTACTTTGGGAAATCTTTATGCTTTCAGTTACGCAAGTGTTCCTCATCAGTGGTTTTGTTTTCTTCTGCCAGTCATTCTATAACCTTTTGTTAGGTTTTTGGCTTGGGGACTCTACAATTACATGAATAATATAAAATGAGACTCCAAACCCATAAGACTCATAGGCACAGGCATTAATTTTTCATGGGAGACTTTTTTTCCCTGAATGCCTGAATGGAAAAAAGATTCCTAGTCATTTTCCAGAGTCAATGAGTTACTGGAGCCCCTGCTTTATGCAAGTTCTGAGGTCCAACTTTCAGTCTCATTACCCACCATTTATACAATTAGGTATTGGGAGTGTTTCCATCACTATCTAGAGGATTATGTGACCAGAGCTCCAAGTCCTCAGTTGTTCTTTAGCCCAGTTCTCAAGATAAGAGGAAGATCGAGAGACCCACTGTGATCTAGAGATGGGCCAGACTGTCTTCCACAACCCTCTTGAGTTTACTGGTTTGGCTGTAGTAGTTTAGAGCAGTTTGAATCCTTTCTCCAAAGTTTGTATCTACAATAGACAGCAGTGTTTCCTGTTGCTTTGCCTCCTACAGATTTGTCACCCCTTTCCCCCTGGGTGACAGAGCCACCAAAGATTACTCAAAGCCCATCTCTTCTGAGTAGTGAGAAGCCCTGAAAAGCGGTTAATCTCCCAGAACCCTCAAGATAGAGGCATTCCTTCCATTTGGGAAATTAACCACGAATTGGGTTCTCTTCCCTCATTTATTCTCCAGACCAGGAAGTTACAGGAAGAGAACATAGGTGGGGTTTTTTCTAAGTACAGTTTAACAAGTTTAACAACAGAAGCTGGTAACATTCAGTAAGACAAGCGAGGTGACCTTCTATAATGCAATTTTCAAGAAATTAAGTTGATCCACTAACAAAAGCTTGATCTTAGCAAGCATTCTCTTCTTATAGCAATTTCCCAGTATCTTTATATATCAACCAGTAACCTGTCTGTCTTTGAGCCAGCAACCTTGCTGTGTTACAATTCTTTATCTTACAACAGAGACTATAGCCTGGGGAAAATTTCCTGTCCTTTGCAAGGTCAGTACTTGAAAGTGCAAGGCTTTGGAAAACCAGACCCTGTGAAGTACATTTGCTTTATGCATACTCCACAGTTTCCTAAACTATGGGCCCTAAATCGTACTTGAAAGTGCAAGGCTTTGGAAAACCAGGCCCTGTGAAGTACATTTGCTTTATGCATACTCCACAGTTTCCTAAACTATGGGCCCTAAATCACTCTATCTCAGAATTACCAGAGAACTTGCTTAAAATGCAGATTTCTAGTCTGAAACACAGTTCCACTAAATCAAAAGTTTAGCAGGTGGAACCTGGGCACTTTAAACATTTTCTAGGCAATTTCTTTAAAAGCCAAGTTTGGTAAGTACTGGCTTACAGGTGTCTTTTAACTGGATCAACATTCTTCTAAGTGCTTAGAACACATCTTTTTATTTTCATGTGTTCTCCATGACATTTAATACAATGCCTTATGCATATTATGTGACTGACAAATTTTTTTGTTGATCAACTGGATAAATCAGGGATGAAACCACATTAGAACCAAGAGGGCTTGATACCTGTTACATGGAGCCTCCCTGGCTCCAACCATCTTCCTCTCCAACAGTAGGCTGAGGCCTAATCAAGATTTAAATAAGAGAAGTGAGATATTCCTTATTTACCCAACTAGAAGCATGTCAATAAAGTATGTGTATTATATTATGTCACATATTATATATAATTTGTTATATGTCATATTTATTAAACTAATATCATCAACTCATTATGTACTACTAAGTGACAGGTAAATCATATTTGCCATAGACCCACTTTCTGCCATAAAGGAACTCACGTTGGTAGCATGTTGAACACAAACTGCATGTAAGAGTTCTTGATCTACCATTCTTAAGTTAGAGTGGAAGTGAAATCAGTGGCCTTAGGATAAAATCGTTGGCATGGCAAGTCACATGGCTCTCCCCTCTCTTCTTACCAAAGGTTAAGAGAACTAATGAGAAGTTAGGAAAATAATAATCATGTAATCATCTAGTCAGATAAGAATAATAAAAGTCCATGATGGAATCTAGAAAATGACACAGAAAATCTATGAGGTTATACTAGGAAATAGCAAGTTCTAGCAAATGACAAATGTAGTACTTACTATGTACCAGGCACTTTTTAACACTTTAATGTATATAAATCTATTTAATTCTTGTAACAACCCTATGAGAGGGAGCTACTATTATCTGATCAAATTGAGGCATATAGAGATTAAATAATGTGCTGAAGCTACACCAGTTAATGTCAGTGTTAGATTTCAGACCCTGGCTCTTTTGTTCCAGGGTCTATGCTCTTCATGTAGAGAAAGCTTTCTTACATAGGACGCAAAAAGCACCAACTATACAAAAAATATCTATATATCAAATTAAATTATAATTAGAAACTTTATTCATCAAAAGATAGCACCAAAGAGTAAAAAAGCTCATATTCAAAAAATATAAAGAAGTCTTACAAATCAGTAAGGAAAGACAGCCTAAAAGAATAATAGACAAAAACACCTAAATAGGAACTCCACAAAAGAGGATATCTAAATAATCAATTAACATATGAAAAATTGCTGGATATCTTTA
This sequence comes from Galeopterus variegatus, assembly GCF_000696425.1. Classification (NCBI taxonomy): domain Eukaryota; kingdom Metazoa; phylum Chordata; class Mammalia; order Dermoptera; family Cynocephalidae; genus Galeopterus; species Galeopterus variegatus. The sequence continues at coordinate 151,253 of NW_007731504.1, forward strand.
AGTACTGGAAAATTCACATAAAAACAACTGGCTGGAGCAGTACATGACTCACACATGGAATTAAATAAGAGATTAAATAAATAATTATGTCACTGGAAGGAATGAAAGAATTCCCTTAGCAAGTATCCTCACATATTGTTGCAAAGGTCACACACATTCACCTCTGATGCTCTCAAGATAGACATGGTCACACCTGAGAGGTAGGCCTCAGCAGCCCCAGTCTCTGACTGAGGATGACAGGCCATGGTCTGGATTCCACAGGGGCCAGCAGGTAGACAGGGTGACTTTCAATGACCACATTAACAAATTATATAAAGCCAAGCACATGCAAAGGATTGGAATAGAACTGGGGAAAAAGGTAAGAGTGGCTTAGATATCTGTGCCCTCATCCAAGTGAGAAATAAATTATTGAGCAGAGTGCAGGACCGTACACTATGTGATGTCCTGCAGCTTACAGCATCTATTTGCCTTTGATTCATGTTTAATCAGTTGTGTATCACCTTCCATGTCAACCTGGTTTAGATCTTCAGCCTCTTCTCATATCCCAGACTCTTCTGCTCCCATTATGAATGCAATTTCCCTAACCTTGCTTCCTAACACAATACATTTTTTGCTTTTATTGTTCTGGATTTCTGTGACCTCCCCACGGTGCAAATTCTTAACTAAAAGCCTCTGGAAAATGCCAATATTTCAGACAAATTCTCTCTAGGCTCAGGCAGTAAGAATAAGCTGTCAGAACAACTCAAGGTGGTGCCTCTGAATGGCCAAAATGAAAAGGGGGACAGGGCTACTAAACAAACAAACAAACAAACAAACAAAAAACCTCTTTTCAGTTTTTAAATATATTAAATTAAATTGCTGTTTGTTTTCAAACTTCTTATACCCCTGTTTGATGTTGGCTGGGAAATTTCCAAAAGTAGGCAGAGCATCAGGGGTGGGGGTGGGGGTAGACGAGAAGGAAATACCTGTTTGCTTTAGGACAGATATTACTACCGAAGCCTAAATCATCATCTAACCTTTCTTAAATCCAAGCAATGGGTTGGGGTTTCTCCTGCTACATCTACATTTCTCGTTCCCTTTGCAATTATTTCTGGTATTTTCTTCTACCTCCAATCTCAATTTTCCACTCATTTTCAAGTTTTCAGGAGACCTTTGAAAGTGAAAATGAGTCTTATTAATAAGTATACTGGAACAACAAGGGTAAACCGGTACTGACCCGGGTCAACCAGGATGGTGCTCTCTATGATACATGTCTGAATATTTAAGGCCTCATAAATCTAGGAGACCTGCCCCAAACCACAGAGCTGACATCATAAAAAAGTGGTTTCTGATACCCTCAAAATGTTCCCAGGTTCTGTCTCGATAGGGAATTATCTGATGTTTGCTTTCTAATTTATTTCTGATACCAGCTCCAGCCTCTTGCATAGTTTTTATATGTATAAACTTGCCTATACTTATCTATATGTATATATATGTCTATATACTTGTCTATGTGAGAGTACTTCAAAAAGTTTGTGGAAAAACGGGATTGAGAGATAATACAAAATTAAAAATCTTTCCATGAACTTTTTGAAGACCCCCTGGATGACTGCCAGGATGTGCCATGAATAGCAGGGCGGCCCACATCGCTGCAGCAGACTAAGCAGGGGGGGGAGGAGCTGTTGCGTATGTAATGTCCTGGACCAGTATAACGACTTTGGCTTTTATTCCCACTGAGGGTTTCAAGTGAAGTGAAGAGATCTGATTTATAGCTGAAAGGATCCCTCTGGCCAGTGTGTTCAAAGTAGACTCTAGAACAGCAAAATGTTTGTGTTTTTTTAGGATCATCTAGGCCCCTAACAACAGTGGCTTATAAAAGACATAGAGTATTTATTTCACAAAGCAGTTATACTGGAACAACAAGGGTAAACCGGTACTGACCCGGGACAACCAGGATGGTGCTCTCTATGATACATGTCTGAATATTTAAGGCCTTATAAATCTAGGAGACCTGCCCCAAACCACAGAGCTGACATCATAAAAAAGTGGTTTCTGATACCCTCAAAATGTTCCCAGGTTCTGTCCAGGTTGCGATCCGTTGCCGGACACGGAAAAAAGGACAAAAGACAAAAAAAAAAAAAAAAAAAGCTTATAAAAGACATAGAGTATTTATTTCACAAAGCAGTTCCGATTATGATGAGGACTGGTAAAATGACTTGACAGTGTTTTGGACACTGTTATCTCCAGAGTACTTCCCACCTTTTCAGAGTCAAAAATGGCAGCATTCCAACCTGCTGGAAAGCAGAAAGGAAGGGGAGGACATGCTCCTTTGCCTTTAAGGTCATGATCCAGATGTTTCACAAATATCTTTCACTCACAACCCATTGGCTGGGGACCCAGGCACATGGGGACACCCAGCACAAGAGACACTGGAAAAGGAAGTTTTGGTGGTCATTTACCCATGTAAAACTGTTATGACGTTAGAACATTAGCTCTCAATGTGTGGTTTCTGGACCAGCAGCATCAGGATTACCTAGCAGCTTCTTAAGAATGCAAAGTCTTGGGCCCCTTCCTAAATCCACTGATCAGAACCTCTGGGGATGGGACACAGTGATCCACATTTTAAAGAGCTCTACAGGTGATTCTGATGTGTGCTAGGAGGAAGCTATGCTAGAAACTAAAGAAAGCATGGATTTAAACTATTGTTTCTTGCCTAATGTATTATCTAAAGGTTTATGAATTTCTAATGTCAATTATTAATTAGAAGAGGTTGAATTTGAAAATTGAGGATTGGATGCAGTATTATTAGCTTCATTTTACACTTAGCAATAAGTGCGCTTTTTTCTTTTTAACTTCTTCAGTATTGTGATGGCCTTGCTTGCAAAGGATTATGAAAGAAAAGTACATTGACAAAACATTAATTCTATTATCTTCTTAGGCTATCTTTATTCTCCTCCTTTCTTTGGTTTCCATTCCATCTTGTCAGAAAACCACTGTGTCTTGTCAGAGTTAATTGATATTCCTAAGATGCCTTAAATATCAATGCAACTGAATGAACAAATAAAAATAGTATGTCTGCCTGGTGGGAAAAAATGTTTCCCAAGAAAGTTGCTTGACTTCCTCCTATCTATAGAGGACTATCTAGTGGAGAGAGATCAGGAACTAGAGTTAAAATAACAGAGTTTAAAGTTCAATAACAGGTCCAGCTCTGAGATCTTGGGCAAGTCACAAGAGATTGGGCCAGCGTTGAGTTACCAGATAAACTCTAGTGCATAAGGCATTTATGAAAGAAAGCAGGATATCTTATATTGACAAAAGGGTATAACTCAAGCAAGAATGTTATTAGAATCATGATCATAGTTTCATCCAGATAAACTCTAGTGCATAAGGCATTTATGAAAGAAAGCAGGATATTTTATATTGACAAAAGGGTATAACTCAAGCAAGAATGTTATTAGAATCATGATCATAGTTTCAAAGTATAGAGTAACAAATTCTATGATAAAAACAAGAAATCCTCATATTGACAATCATCTTGGGAGTCTTTAGAGCATGCATTCCTCAGAAATCAACAGATCAAGTAGATATAAAAGAAATAAATTAAATAGTATAAATGATGGCTTTGTGATAATTGATATACCACATGTCAGAGAATACATACTATTTTCACTAAATTGGGATTCACAAACTTGACAATATATTAAACACAATAAATTGATATACCCCCAATTCAGAAAATAAACGTTATTTTTGCTCAATCCATGTTAAAAAGATTTGACTCTATATTAAGCACGAAAATTTTCTCAGTAAAGTCTATGAGGTTATACTTTTTGGTCACAGTAGAATAAAAGTAGAAATTAAAATAACATAATATTAATAGATTGTCTTAGTAACATATTAAAGAAATTGAAATTATAAACTATTTAGAAATATTCCACAATATCAAATTTTTTTTGATGCAGCTAAAGCAGAACTATGAGAGATATTTACAGCCTTAAATTTGGTGCTTGAGATGATGTTAAAAACATTTTTGTTGTTGCTTATACAACAAGCAGAAAGATGAAGAATAAATGCATTAAGCATTTAGGAAGCCAAATGTGGTAAATAAACACACAGAAGAATAAAAGAATCAAAAATATAAATGCAAAAGCCAATAAAGTAGAAGCAATAGTAAACAATAAAAGCAGAGGCTAGGATTCTGGGAAAGACAAACAGACCAAAATAAATAAATAAATAAAATCTTTAAAGAGTTTCATAAAGGAGGAAAGAAACATAATGCAAACAAACTGTATTAAGAGTGAGAAAGATGATGTAGGTAGAGGTATAAAAGATATTTTAAAATAAAATAGTACAATAATTTTAAACAATTGGTTGAAATATAGATCTAACAGATATTTTTCTAGGAAAAATGTGGATTAACAAATTTGAATCACAAAGGAGTTAAAAAATTTAACTATGCTAATGAAAATAGAAGAAACTGAAAAGATAGTAAAAGGTCAGTGCTTTATACAGGGAACAGATATTTTTCTAGGAAAAATATGGATTAACAAATTTGAATCACAAAGGAGTTAAAAAATTCAACTATGCTAATGAAAATAGAAGAAACTGAAAAGATAGTAAAAGGTCAGTGCTTTATACAGGCAACAGGTCTGATTAGATTTCAAGCAACGGTAAATTTCCATGCTTTATAAACTATTCCAAAGCATGAGAGAGGAAAAAAATGGGAGAACCTTTGAACTTATTCTTGCTAACTCAACATAGCTAGCTATATTGGCATTGTGAGTAGCATAATACCAATGTCTAAGCCATACAAAATAACACTAAAAGGAAACCACAGGTCAAAACTTGTTTATATAAGTAGATGAAAAAGCCCTAAATAAATTATTAATAAATAGACTATAACACAGTATTAAGAGTATAAAACATAAAGAAGTAGAATTTATCCCAAGAATGAAAGATTTAACATTAGGAAAATTCTAAATGCAATTCCTCAGAAAAATTCTAAATGTAATTCCCCAGAAAGATTCTAAATGCAATCCCCTATATTAATTAGCACATTAAAGAAAAACTTTATAATTGTCTTAACTAATGCAACTACAACTTAATAGAATCTAATACTTATTCCTGAATTTTAAAATATCTAAAATTTTTGCAAACTAAGGGGGAAAAAACACTTTCTTAGCTTGAAAAAGGCTATTTACCATAAATCTACAGCAAGCATCATAATGTTGCAACATTGGAAACATTCCCAATAATCAGGAATAAGACAAGATTTCATGTATCACCACTACTATTCAAGCACAGGTCCTAATAATGCAATAAAATGAGAACATAATAAAAAGTCTCTAAATATTGTTATTTGCAGACAGCATGATTGCCTACTTAGAAATCCAGAGATAATCAACTGAGAAGCTATTACAACTAACAAAAGAGTTCAGTAAGAAAATAAGTTACAAATAAGAATTTTAAAAATTTCAATACACTGGCAATAGTCAGTCAAAATATTCAGAATAACAACAAATTCAAAATACTTAGAGATGAACTTAGTAAGAAATTTGCTAAACCTTTATAAGTAAAACCATGAAACTTTACTGAACAAAGAGAATACCTGAATAAATGAACTATCTCATGCTCCTAGAAAATAAGATTTACTATTTTAAAGTTATAAATTATTATTATATCATCCATAGGTTTAATAAGTTGTAATACTGAATAAATGAACTATCTCATGCTCCTAGAAAGTTAATATTTACTATTTTAAAGTTATAAATTATTATTATATCATCCATAGGTTTAATAAGTTGTAATAAAAATTGCAGGAGGATTTTTCAATAGAACTTAATAAGGTAAAGATCACTTGAAAAAATTGCACAGAAATAGATGACTTTTTGGATAAAAATAAGGAATGATTTCCACCTAGTAGGAAGACATATTACAAAGCTAAAAATATTAAATCATTAAGGTATTGTTTTTGAAACAGGTGGAACAGAAGAAAGTCCTAAAAATATATATTCATTTGTATTTTGGTATTTAACTTATGGTAAAGGAAATTCATTCTATCAGTGGGGAAAAAAAACAAGTACAGCATTCAATAAATGGCATTGAGATGATTGGCAATCCAAGCAAGAAAAAGAAAAATGGCTTTGAAATCACAACATGTATAAAAATTAATTTCAGTTGTATGAAAGTGATAAATATTAGAAGAAATTTTGGGGGACCAGTTTTATAATTTTGATGATGGAAAAGTCCTTACTATGTAGGATTTGCAACCTAAAGATATAAAGGAAAAGACTGAAGCTTTTACCACATTCAGATTAAAAGCTCTGAACTATAAATAATACTATAAACAAAGTAAAAAATAAAGTGCCATACTCAGAGAAACAGTGATGCATCTGTATTTATTACTACCTATTTAAAAGGTAAAGATGCATATCCACAGTGTATAATCTTTTATAAATTTTTAAGGAAAAGATGAATAACATAATTTTTAAAATAGACAAAGAGTATGAACAGGCAAAGATTATATGCAGAAGAAATACAAATGTTCATAAAAGCAAATGAAAAGATAATCAGTCTTACTAATATTCAGAAAAATGCAAATTAATGTACAGACAATTTTCTCTCATAAGACTGCCAAAATTAAAAATAGTACTGCACTAAAATTTGACAGATAACATTCAGCGTTGAAATAAGTGTATTAGCCCATTTTTGTGTTGCTATAACAGAATACCTGCGACTGGGCAATCTATAAAGAACAGAGTTTTATTTGGCTCATGATTCTGGGACAGCTGCTTCTGGTACGAGCCTCAGGCTGCTTCTACTCATGGTGGAAAGTGGCAGGCAGCCAGTGGGTACAAGCAGATC
>NW_007731505.1:0-6309 GCF_000696425.1 Galeopterus variegatus
CTCTCTCTCTCTCTCTCTCTCTCTCTCTCTCTCTCTCTCTCTCTCTCTCTCTCTCTCTCTCTCTCTCTCATCACTTTCTGCAGGAGCATATAGCTAGCTTCCATGTCATGAGGACACTCTGACAACCTATGCTGAGGGCCACATGGTGAGGAAGTAAAGTCTCTGGCCAACAGTCAGTGAGGAACGAAGGCCTCTAACAACCAAATGAAAAGGCTTGGAAGCAAAATCTCCCCATTCAGGTCTTCAGGTGAGATTGTAGCCTTAGCCGATAGCTAGATTGCAAACTCATGAGAGACCTTGAGCCAGAATCAGCCAGCTAAGGTGCTGCTGGATTTCTGACCCACAGAAGCAGTGAGATAATAATGTTTGTAGTTTTAAGCTGCTACCTTTGGGAGCAAATTTTTATGCACTAATAGAAAAGCAATGTACTGTTCTTAGAAGTGTATATTCTGGGACTTCTGAGTCAAGATCATACAATATCTTACAGCTTCTGCCTATCACTCTTACAAGGGTCACTCTTGAAATGGTGTCTCTGGGAGAGTTTTGCAATAGACTGAATGTTTGTGACCCCCTAAAATTCATATGCTGAAATCCTAACTCCCAATGTGATAAAATTAGGAGGTGGGGCCTTTGGGAGGTAATTAGGTTATGAGGGAGAAGCTCTCATGAATGGGATTAATGCCCTTAGAAGAGGGACCCTAGAAAGCTCTCAATATATTTCTGCATGTGAGGATAAAATGAGGAAACAGCAGTCTGCAACCCGGAACAGGCTCCCACCACAGTCTGATCATGCCCGTATTCTGATCTCAGACTTCCAGCCTCTAGAACCGAGAGAAATATTTTTCTGTTTATAAGCCACCCAGTCTATGCTATTTTGTTATGGCAGCCCAAACTGACCAAGACATGTTCTGATCTGCTATGTAAGAAATCCAGCTACCCTAAAACTGTCATGTGGAGATGTCATGTGTTGGTGTTCTGCTTATCAGTCCCAGCTGAGTTCAACTGCACAACGATTTCTGCCAAGGCACCAGACACAGGAGTGGTCGTAGGTTCCCCACATCAGCCCACCTTCCCCGCCAAATATCACTAAGTATTCTCAGCTCTGTATAGATAAGATAATCACTCTTCAAGCCTTGCCTGAATTCTTGGTCCATAAAATCATGAGATATAATGAAATAGTTATTGTTTTAAACTTCTAAGTCGGGAGAACTTGTTATGCAGCGATAGATAACTAGAACAGTTACTATACATACACATATACATATTTACACACACATACACATAATATATAATTTTTTTTAGTTAGAAGTCAGCATCCTACCATTCAGTTTTCCAAGTATTTACTTTCTATAACTAATTGGGTTAAACAGCAGTTACTCAGAACAATGGCAACAAAGCAAGCCTTTTAAATAAATTTAATATATTCTCACATTTCCAAATATTGATTAGCTTCAGACTAATTCCAGTGTTCTAAAAGAAAATTATTGTAACACACCAAATTCTTGTGGTAGGTAGTATATACAACCATGACAGTACTTAAAAAGAGGGGAAAGTACTACTTCTAAATGCCCACTGTGTGGTAAATCCTATAAACTGGGATAGGAACTCAAGGAAGGAACCAATGAGAGGAGTTGAAGGATTTAGTGGAACAGAAAGTGGTTTTACTCCACAGGCACTGGTGGTAGTGAGAACACTGTCATAGCCTTATCATACTTAACAAGTAGTGCCTGAAACACAGCAGGAACCCAACACATTTTTTCTGAATAAGTGGTAAAATTCTTAATAAATAAATATAGTATATGGTAGCAGAATGCACTGGCTAAGAGCATTGCTATGATTCTCTCCTCAAGGCTAACTCTAAACTTAGATAAAGGACTTTTTTCTGCACTCTCTGGGTTACCTTGCCCTGTGATTTGATGCTAAAACCACAGCTAGTAATACAATGTTCTGCGGCAGCCATTTTTCTGCTGTGCTTGAAATTTCTTTAGGATCTTTGATGAAGAAACGGCTAATGAAGAACAGGCTTCCAGTGCTCCTGGATCCTCTGACCCTATATCGTTAATCCCACAACTATTTGCAATAGGATTCCATAGGTGCTAGCTCTCTTTCCTGGTAACTTCCAGGATGATTATGTTGTACGTAAAGGTAGTGAATGCTGGAAGGAATAATGTTGTGAACACTAGTCCAATGGGAGGAACATGCATAGCATGTCTTGGTAATATGGAGCCTTCTAGTGAAATGTGTTTTAAACAGCTGTTGTGAACCACTGGTACAATAAATCATCAAGTTAGTGTAATACAATCAGCCTTTTAAATGGAATGTTGAAGTAGAATAGAATAGAATTAAAAATACATAAAATACAGAATAGAAAGTATGAAAGTAAATCATGGGAGACAGAGGTAGGTCTTTTAAAAATAATTTATTGCAGATGTGGGTGTGTGTGTTTGAGTGTACACTAAGTCCCTGCGAATAATCTCTTCTTCCTCTGGGTCATGACCAAAGAAGTCTGAAAACCACTTTCCTAGGGGAACATCAGTAGAAGCCACTGGGGATCTTGAATCACAAGAGCCAAAGCCTTTATTTTACTCTTCCATCATAGCAGAGTCTTGAGCACACATTCACGCTTTAATACACACCCAAGTGCTGAATTCACAAGAATTCTGGCATCAGTGCATTTTACGTGACCTACTTTGATTAAGAACCACCAAATTCAAGTTTCTCCATTTCAGTGAATGTAACATCTATAGTGTAAAGTTATACTGGAACTTTCTGTGTTTTCCAATTTTACATATTCTCCCTAAAGCCCTGTGCTACTAAAAAAGATATAATATGATTTGAAACAAACACCACTTCAGGGCTTCCTTATCTTCATCACTTGTTGGTTTATGACTTTGACACTTATTCAATTAGAACCGACTTGCCAATCTTGCACTCCTTTGCTAAAGTCAGCCTTCTCACATCAGGGAGAAAGCTATTCAGTTAGTAAAGATTTTTCAATGAACCCGGGGCCAAAAAGGAGAAAAACAAAAATCTTACAATGTTATAGTATATAAAGTAGTGACTGGGGGAGGGGTGCATTTCAGAGACTCCTCTCTTCCCCCCCATATTGTGACGCCCAAGAAATTGGTAGGTATGAGGAGGGTCCATAAATAATATGATGGCAAATAAATTGCTTCAAAATGTTCCAGATTGTGAGGTTATTTAATTTGTTCCTTGACACGTGCCTCAGTAAGGAAGGTGGCTCAAGCTCTTCCCAATTATCACATCAGTTCTCCCCCGGCCTCAGATTACAGATGACCACAAAGTCCGCATCGCACGTTGGTCACACAGCGAGCTTGGAGAGGACTTGTTAAGTGTCAAGTACCATTCACAAATTTATGCCTGTGGAGTTGTTCCCCCTGGAAGGGAACCAAATAACTCATGTTTTTTGAAAATTGCTTATGACAGCTTTTCAGTCTGCTTTAAGCTGCCTCTCCATGGTGATTTGTATTTTCATATTACTACTCATACATTAAAAACTTTACACCTGTCTGGTATTGACAGAGTGCCCCCATCCCTAACCTTTTTCAGGAGGGAGACCCTTTGCTCACAGACATTATCCGAATAAGTTTCCATCAAGAGTGAGGGTGACATAACAGGTGGAGGCATAAAAATATGAAGCATATAAGTATGGAATTTTAATAAGAAACTGAATCTTTGGACATTTTGAAGGGATGGAAGTTGCAATATTCCTAAGACATTTGAAATTGCACATCCAGCCATAGGACTAATAGCAGGGAGAGACCATAATTCCAGCTACAGTGTATTATATTTTCTCCCTGCATCTGTGACTTATGCTTAAAATGAGAAAAAATGAGACTGTGTATGGTATCTTCTTTCTTTGTTTTAAAGTAAATGACAATAAATACTACTGCCAAGCTGTTTGTGTTTGTTATTTGGTTTTACTTCTGAAATTGCTTGCACCACAGGGGCTTGTAAAATCTCACCTCCCGCAGGCCATTGTTACATTATTCTTATCAAACAACATATAAGAATTTAGGAGTATGTCAAATATTGATGGATAATGACATGTTACTTAGTCCAATTAGAAGGACATGTATGATCTGGGGCCCCATGAATCATAAGTTTGGAAATATCAAGACAGCTTTTCCTGCTTTGCTTAGAAGTTCTTCACAAGCACCAGCTTACCGGGTGAAAATTATATTTTGCTTCAAGAGTGCAGGGCACAAATCTTTCAGAAAATACCCTGTAGCTCTTTCTTATCACTGGGAAGGTTATCTGGGTTGTCTGGGGGTGGAGAACGAAACAAAACAAAATAACAATGACAAATGAGCAGCCTAAACAACTTGGGAAATGAAATGGTCCAGGGAAAGCATCAATGCAAATATCCTAGCCTGCATTTAATGAAGCAAGAATTAATATTCATTTGAACATAAAAAGTTGTTTTTTATACTCATCATGGTTATAAATAACACGACAGCAACTCTTCTGGGCAGTAATACTTAAATTACCCCAGCTCTTAAAGTCTAATAAATGGCTAGATTATCAGTGTTAAAAATACACAATTTGTCAATTGTAAATTAATGTTATTAAAATTATCACTGTCCTCAACTATAAAAAGGGTTTTAATCTTAGGGATCTAACCAAGATTTACCATGCTTTCTTTACAACTGACATACCAAGTGTTGAATTGTTGGCTTTTAGCCATTACTTTATCTTATTTTAAGAGTAATCTGTCATTTTTGACATTACCTAACATAAGATGCTACTGAAATCCTAAAGTGCTTGAGACTGGGCTATTTGTACTCTGAGTGCAATGGTGAATGTGATGATTACATTCTGAGTTTTGCATCAAGTGATAAAACCCAGAAGAACCCTCAAATGGAAATGTCTAGTCATACCTGCAGGTGAAACCAGCTTCTATTTGACCTCTGTAGCCAACAAAAAAGGCACACTAGAGAAAATGAAGTGCTTGATGGTTATGAATTTACAGGTCATAGTCCATAACCAGGGAATAGCGTATGGAAACTTGGGCCCATGTGACACTGAGGAGATAGTCAAGTAACATACTTAACATTCAAATCACTTTGTTTCTAAAATGATGTATACACTGTTGAGGGATTGAGTGGATTGTATTAGATAATCTCTAAATTCTTTGCAAATTAAAAAAGACTAATTAAAGTCAGGACATAAACATGGTATTATAGGCAACCGGGCCAGGAACAAGTAGATGTAGATTTAAACCTCTCTTAGCTATTAACTACTTATTTTTAAAATTTTCTTCCATTTGTAAGTTCTGGATTGGCACAGAGGATAGGTGTACTTGTTTACAATTAAAGGCCATCTTTAGTTCCAAACTAGGGCTTCATCAGGTTTGATTTAAAAGCCTAGAGAATGCCTTTAAAAGATTTCAGTAATAGAACAGGATGTGTTTTTAGTCTTTTAAATATTAATTTAGATTTACTGGTTGTAATTTGATGGTGCTCCACTTGGGAATGTATTAAAGATTACTTATATCTTGTCATGTACCCTTCAAGTATACTGCATTTTAAAAGCAGTCAAAATTCCTAGCATGAATAAACATTTATTTTTCCTCTATTTTTTCATATAATTTAAAATATCTCCAGAGACATTGAACAATCCAACCATAACCATCTATGGCTATGACATGTGCGTAGATGTCAGTCACCACAGCCAACTTTATGACAAGTTTAATCGGTGTCACTGACAAGCCATATATAATCAGTTAATACTTGCTGAATATCATATGAAGAGAAAAGTACTTGAAGAAATAATACACTGTCCTTGCTCTGAAAAATTTATAATAGCTGTAGAAATAACACAAATGCAGAAAGATACCTAATATGTGAAGGTATTGGTAAGGTTACCTTAAATTCAGTAAACGGAAGCTCCAGCCTTTCAATTGCTCAGGTCAAAAAATTTACAGACACCCTTACTTTTTTCTTCTCTCACACACAGCATCCAATCCATCTGGAAATCCTGTTGCATCTGTCTTCCAAATATATCCAGTATCTGAGCATTTCTCACTATGCCCACACACTGCCACTCAGTTTCTCACCTAGACTGTTGCAATAATTTCTCGAATGTTCTCCTGCTTCTACTTCCATTCCCTACCATCTTGAAAGAACAATCAGAGAAATAAAAGGTAATGCAGATATTACAACAGGTTAGCTCAAAACCCTCCAGTGATTTTCATTTCAATTGGAATAAAAGCCAAAGTCTCGACAATGGCCTACAGAGCCCTTCACAGTTGGGTTCCTGGGACTTCTCTGGCCTCGTTTTCTATTT
>NW_007731505.1:8147-9056 GCF_000696425.1 Galeopterus variegatus
TAAATATTATAATACAAACATATTCAAAGTAATAGCAAACACTGCTAAGAGAGTGATTAGTCCATGTTAAGGGAGAAAGCTTTACGAAGGAAGAATTGTCTGAACTGGTCCTGCAGAAGAAGGAGGAGTTTATCCAGATCTTTTAAACAACAAAATTTTCTGAAACATGTTATCTTTGCTAATCCTGAAAACAATGCGATTTGTTGCTTACGAATGCACTCTGAACAGACATAAATATTTTTTTAAATTGGTGCTTTTATCATAAAAATATAAAAGCATTTATTTCTACCAACTAACTACTTTAAAATGCTCAGCATATCACATTGCTTTTCAGATCCCTTTTTAAATTTTCTGCTTTTTTTCTCCAAGAGTGCTTCCACAGAACAATTTTGCTGGAGTCATTTCCCCGGCAGAAGGGAGGCAAATTTCTGGAGCATCTGCATGGCAAAAACTGAAGAAACAGTGTACTCCAAATATCCAAATTAGGTGCCAGAAGTCCTCATTTGGTGCTCTGAAGAGCACAAAGGCACAGAAGGTCCTGTTTTATTGGTTTCACACATCTGAGGACTTGGAGGCATAATCAAGTGCCGAGTAGACATATTTGAGGCTCAGTGCATTACAAAACCCCAGTGTCATTAAAATGGAATTCACTTACGTTGCACTTAAATAAATATATTTTTGTGTTCATTTACTGACTTTCTAGAAGTAATGCCAAAGAGGAGAGATAGACAGAAAAGTTATGAATCTCTTTATTTTTGTCTGTAAAAAGACAAATGACAATACAAGATGTACTTCGTTCTGTGTCCATGTAAATATATTTGTTAGCAAATGAACTGAGTACTTTTTATTTTTTTATTTTTTTTTTTTGTCTTTTGTCTTTTTTCCGTGTCCGGCAACGGATCGCAACCC
>NW_007731505.1:10416-11286 GCF_000696425.1 Galeopterus variegatus
TCCTAGTATCCTCTTCTGTATAAAGGCTAAGTCTACTTTGCAAGGTAGGTCCCTGAGAAGAGATTGTGGCTAGGATATGTGTGGACCTTTAAAGAACATTGACAAATGAATGAAGAAAATTTATACTCCAGAAAAATTCAATGAGGTTCTGTTCCCTGAATTTGCAGTTCCTTGCCTGGGCTGTCCCTTTGCCTGGGCTATAACCAGTGGAAGTGCACAAGAAAGGGAGAAAGCCAGTGACTATGCCCAACAACAAAGCATACCCTGTGGACCCACCCAACTGTGGAGCACAGCCTGAGGCCCTGTCCAATTACAGAGACCAGCTTGCAGCCTCACTCAAATGTGGAGTCCAGCCAATAGCACTGCTTAGCTGGGGAGCACAGCTTGGGGTTCCAGTTGACCAGGGGAGATTGCTTAGCCTAATCTGCAGCCCTGGCTAAAGAGCACAACCTTTGACCCTGGATGACCAGAAGCAATTGTGGAGCCCTGCCAGTGGTCCTGCGTGAACACACAGCCCAGCCACCAGCCTGGCTTGACTGTGGGGTTCAGCCAGTGATCCCACCTGACCTCGGAGCATAGGCAATGGCCCCAATTAGAAATTTCAACATCAAACTTCACCTGCCCACAGATGGTGACAGCTGGCCCATCCAGAACCCAAGGCTGGCATGACTGCTGAAAGTCTTTTCCTGCTGAGGCAAATTTGTAAAGCCTGGAAGAGGTGACTCCTTCCTCAAATGAATAGATACCAATGCATGAATACAAGAATCACAAAGAATCAGAGTAGCATGACACTACCAAGGAATCTAATAAAGCTATAATAACTGACCCTAAAGAAATGAAGATCTATGAACTGATTGACAAAGAATTTTT
>NW_007731505.1:11346-12731 GCF_000696425.1 Galeopterus variegatus
TTTTAAAGAAGCTTAGTGAACAGCAAGGAACACATAAATTAAACAATATTAAGAAAACAATAAACAAAATTAAAAGTTCAACAAAGAAATAGAAAGCAAATGGATCTAACGGACATTTACAAAACATGTCATCTGACAGAAACAGAATACGCATTCTTCTCAAGTGCATATGGGAATATTTGCCAGGATAGATTATATGTTAGGCTACAAAACAAATTCAAGAAGATTAAAATCATATCAAGTGTCTTTTCCAATCAAAATAGTAAAAAATGAGAAATTGATAACAGGAAGAAAATTTGAAAATTTACAAATATGTGGAAATTAAACAACACACTCCTGAACAACAAATGAATTAAAGAAATCAAAAGGGAAATCAGAAAATATCTTGAGATGAATGAAATGGGGAAGAAACCCCAAAGTTTATGGTATGCAACAAAAGCAGTTCTAAGAGGAAAGTTTAAAGCTATAAATGTCTACATTGATAAAGTTGAAAAATCTCAAATAGACAACCTAACTGTACACCTCAAGAAACTATAAAAAGAACAAAAGCCAAATTTAGCAAAAGGAAAGAAATAATTCATTATTGTTTTAAATAAATGAAATAGAGAATAGAAAAACAATAGAAAAAGTCAACAAAACTAAGTTAGTTTTGTGAAAAGAAAAACAAAAGTGACAATCCTTTAGCTACACCAACTAGAAAAAAAGGAAGAGTACTCAAATAGTAAAATTATAAATCAAAGTGGATACATTACAACTAATGCCACAGAAATACAAAGGATCATAAGAAACTACTATGAACAATTATACATCGACAAATTGGATAACTTGAAATGGATAAATTTCTAAAAACATACAATGAACCAAGACCAAATTATAAAGAAATAGAAAATCTAAACAGAGCAATAGTAAGGAGATTGAATCACTCATTCAAAAACTTGTTCACAAAGAAAAGCTCAGGACCAGATGGCTTCACTGATGAGTCCTACCACACATTTAAAGAAGAGTTAATGCCAATCTTTCTCAAGCTCCTCCAAAAAACTAAAAAGGAAGAAATACTTCCAAAACTCATTTTTCGAGGTCAGCATTACCCTGATACGAAAGCCAGATAAAGATACTACAGGAAAAGAAAATTACAGGGCAATGTCCCTTATGAACACAGATGCAAAAATTCTCAACAAAATGCTAGTAAACTGAATTCAGCCACACATTAAAAGGTTCATGCAACATCATCACCTGGGATTTATCCTCGGGATGCAAGGATGGTTCAACATAAGCAAATCAATAAATGTGACACACCACATTAACAGAATAACGGATAAAAATTGTAAGATGATAATCTCAATAGATGCAGAAAAAGCATTTGACAAAATTCAACATTCTTTTAT
>NW_007731505.1:13441-25303 GCF_000696425.1 Galeopterus variegatus
GATACATTGTGAAATCATTACCAAAATCAAGTTAGTTAACATACCTATCACCTAATATTGTTACCATTTTTGTGTTTGTGTGTGGCTAGAACATTTATGATCTCCTCTGGTAACAAATTTCAAGTACATAATACACCACTGCTAACTACGGTCACCATGGTATACATCAGACCCCCAGAACTTACTCATCTTCTAACTGAAAGTTTGTACCCTTTGAACAACATCTCCTTACTTCTCTACCCCCATCTGGAACCATCATTCTACTTTCTGTTTCTATGAGTTTGACATTTTTAGATTCCACATATAAGTGAGATTGTGCAGTATTTGTTTTTCTCTATCTGATTTATTTCACCTAACATAACACACTTAAGGTTTAACCACAACATCACAAATGGTAGAATTTCCTTCTTTTTTATGGCTGAATAATATTACATCCCGCAAGGGCCTTCTTGATGCGTTATCCCATGATGGAAGACAGAGGGGCAAGAGAGAATATGCGCAAAAGAGGGAAAGGAGCCAAACTCGTTTTTTTTTGTTTTTTGTTTTTGTCTTTTTCCATGTCCGGCAACGGATCGCAACCCTTAGTGTCGCCCCTGTACTGGACCCTCTATCTGATTTATTTCACCTAACATAACACACTTAAGGTTTAACCACAACATCACAAATGGTAGAATTTCCTTCTTTTTTATGGCTGAATAACATTACATCCCGCAAGGGCCTTCTTGATGCGTTATCCCACGATGGAAGACAGAGGGGCAAGAGAGAATATGCGCAAAAGAGGGAAAGGAGCCAAACTCGTTTTTTTATCAGTAACCTCCTCCCACCACAACTAACCTACTTCCCCGATAACAGCACTAACCCATTCATTTGGGCAGAGCCCTCATGGCCTAATCACCTGTTAAAGGTCCCAGCTCTCAACACTATTGCATTGGGGATTCAATTTCTAACACATGAATTTTGAGGGACACATTCGAACCATAGTATCCATGCATCCATTGATGAAAACGTAGGTAGTTCCCGTGTCTTGGCTATTGTGAATAATGCCATAATAAACATGGGAGTGCAGATATTTCTTCAAAATACTGATTTGTCTCCTTCAGATATATACTCAGATGTGGGATATATGGATCTATGGTAATTCTACTTTTAATTTTTCGAGGCCCCTCGAAACTGTTTTCCATAATGGCAGTACCAATTTACATTCCCATTAGCAATGCACAAGGGTTCCCTTTTCTCCACACTCTCACCAACACTTGTTATCTCTTGTCTTTTTAATAATAGCCTTTTAACAGGTGTAGGGTAATATTTCATTGCAATTTTGATCTGCATTTGCCTGATAATTACTGATGTTGAGCACCTTTTCATGTTTCTGTTGGTCATTTATATGTCTTCTTTAGAAAAATGTCTATTTAGGTCCTTTGCCCATTTTTAATTGAATTATTTGTTTTTATTTTTTGGTGGTGGTGTGTATTTGTTTGTCTCTTTGCTATTAAGTTGTATGAGTTTCTGATATATTTTGGATATTAAGCCCTGATCAGATATGTTAACAGATTTAAATGAGTTATATACACAAATAAACATACACACTTAGAACAGAGGCTTTTAACTGCTATTATTTTTCAGATAACTCTCAGTGTGAGACCACCCAGAGATTGAGCACAGAACCCTAGTCTAGCCTTCCCCCTTTTCTTACCCATGTTTTCTTTTGGGGGCCTTTGGCATCTTTCTCACCTTCAGATTTCAGTTGGTATTATCTCAATTCATCCAAAATACTCTAATAATATTAGTACTTAAAAAAGATGCTGAGATCTCTCTTTTGTCTGGGTGCTCCTGTACGATTTTTTTGCATCTCCTCTCTAGTCACTAGTGGTCTAGGTGAAGTGAAGGCAAGGGGCCACTCTGGACAAGAAATGTAAAGCTCTGGCGGCACCTTTTTCTGAGAGCTTCCTGAGCATTGGAAGCCTGCTGTTTTCCATTTACATAGCTGAAGAGAGGTACCCAAGATTGAACGTATCTCTGAAGTCACTTTCCATTTTCACTTAGAAGAAAATCAGCCAACTACTTTCAAGGGTCAACTTACTTTGCTAAAAAGTACTGCCTAGTTTGTATTCATTTCCTGCATGAGAAAATTTTCTGTAACAATAACTTTTTTTTGGTTAAACTTAATTATTAATTTGTCAAATAAAAATAGTACTAAGGTATTTAATGACCTTTTATAGCTTATTAGATGAACTTTGTAGGGGAGGGAAAATAGTGTTTTTAGGTGCTATAAATAGTACCTTGCTTTATCTTCAAAACCCTCAAGGGAAGTAGTATTAATTCTCCCAGTATTTTAGGTAAGAAATTCACGCTCATAGAGTTTATGTTATAAGCCAAAAATCACATGGCTGAAAGTGGCCTGTGCATATAAAAACCAGAATTTAAACACAGGTCACTGTATAATTTTAATAATTTCATGTGCACCACTGGATTTGCTTAAATCTTTTAATAATCAGTTGATTTATAAATTTTCCTGGATTCTCCATTCTTAACAATTATATTGTCTACACCATAAAGAGATATTTTTCCCTTCCCTTTCCCTCATTTATCCTTTTTTTTTTTTTAAATTATATTGGCTAGGGCTTCTAGTGTAGTGTTGGTTAAAGAAAGAATAACAAACATCCCTTGTCTTATTCTTGATTTTAAAGAACCTCACAACATACTCATCCTCACGCAGCTCAGTGAGGAACTTCTATGTGACTCTCTTTACGTGGAAGAGTCTGAAGCCCCTTTTTACCCAGTCTCTGGCAATGCTGGTGTTCTTGAGGGGAAACTGTTGAGAAAGATGCATAAACTCGAGTGGGAAATACTGTAAATGCTGGATGGAGGGGGACTGTCTTCTCTAGAGAAACCATCATGTCTTGCACAGGGATCTGGACCAGCAAGAACATAATCACAGCTGTGTACAGTGACAACAAACTGTGCAAGTCCTGTTTTCAACAGTGACACCTTTTGGCAGACAGAAGTAAAGGCAGATAAACGGCGAGTACTTATCTAATTCCTCAGTTCTCTTTACCTTGATTTTAAAAGCAAGACTGGGTCTTTTGACCATTTTTTTCCTCAAGAGGAGACAGAGAGGGAAACTAAGTGTCCTGTTGATTAGATCGGGAGGTAACTCAAATGGTTTTGGTAAATATCAGAAAAAGAGGACACATGTTTTACTCATAATTGCGGTTCACACAGGTTTCTTCTGTTGTCTCAACAGGCACAGAACCAGATTGTCAAACTCAGTGCCAAAGATGGTAACACATTTTTCTTAAGGAACCCTGCCTCTTGGATGTGATTCTACGATCTTTTTTCTTTTTTTATAAGATATGTTTATATTATGATTTAGTCTAATTTGTAAAGTCTTCAAATCCTCTTGAAAATAGGCAGGATTTATATTAAAAATAGTAAACTATTTGAGTTTTTCCACAGCTATAATCCAAAATGGAGCACACAAATTACTCCCAAGCTATTCTATGTCAATAACAGCAAGTTCGCGTTTCTCTTGTGAGAGTGTTCGTGAAAATTAAATAGAAAGAAAGAAAGCACTGGCAAGACACTGTGGGCTTCTACACAGATTTGCTAGGAAACTCACCATTTTTACCAGTAAACTCAAGCTTCAGCTCTTAAGCAATGGTGGCCTTGATTCTTTTTTACTTGGTACTCATAAGTACAGGTACGTGGAGAGGTAGACACAAAGGTGCTGTACATAAGGTGATTTGTGTGTGTCCTCACTTCTGCCTTCTGTAATCTCCCTGAGCTGAACTTGCACTCCCTCTAGCCTAGGGAGAAACAGGCTCAAACAACTCACCATGGGGCTAAATCACTTTTCCCAGCACTGTTCATGCTCCATGTCACCCCACTCCTGACTCTAATGCATTGTGACCCAGTCAGGCACCTTTCAGATAATCAGACTTGTGCTAGATCCATTTGCAAAGACACACTAATTAAACAAGCAATTCACAATATCCTAATCTAACAAAAAGATATATACTATTATAATGACTAGAATATAATTAAAGTTCATAGTACCTATTAAGGTTATTTTCTTATGGTAGTAAATGCTGAGAAGACCTATTGTCTTTGTAGATTTTTAGAATTTGCCTTTCTTTGTCTATCCTTTCTTTTCTATTAAACCCAGTAATACCCATTTGATTGCTAAAGTCTTACTAAAGAAACAGGTTACTTCCAAAAGGAAACATTATGTTATATTCCATTAAACACAGTAAAACTTAAAATTTCACATAAAAATAGGTTATCCAATTACATGGTAAATGTGTCATTTGTTCATTGTCCAGTATGCAATATATTTGTAGGAAAATTACCAGGAACTTCTCAGCTGCATCAGATCTCAACCTTATATTTAGATGCAGTCATATATTACTGCTGATAATGTGATGTCAGTGAATAGATTGGAATTTTTCACTGTCCTTTATCAAGATAAATTGTTCTGTCAATAGCAAATGGCTGGCAAGTATTAACACTCTGCACACTATATGACTTTTCATTCCCTGCAAAAATTGTATTTAATGCTTTTGCACAAAATCTATGGCCGTGACTATCCTTATTACCTATTTAACTACCTTTTAAAAGGAAGATTTATTTCTGCAAATTAGGACCTGGGTAACAAGATGGTATCATGCATCATAAACTTTAAGTCAATACAAGGCAGGACACTTGCAGTTTGAATGGGAAAATACCTTGCTCTCATCTCTTGGTCATCCAATAGTATTAGCAATCTGTGGTGGGAGCAGCTGCTCAGAGCAGAACTTTATCTTGGCCTCCTTCCATCTACACTGCCACAATGTCCCACAGTAGCAATTTGCTCATTGGCCTATTACTTTCAATAGGTATTCCAGTAATTGGCTATTTCACACTTGTAAGGCTTGAACTGGCAGAGAGCAAAGGCCAGGCAACCAGCCTGTCAGGGTCTAGCAAGCTGGTCGTTCATCAATTATAATCAGCTTTCACAAGAGCGAGTGAATCCTCAGAAACCTTGTTTGCTCTGATCAGCCTTGCTACCAGAATAATTTGACCCCAAACTGAGCTGAGTCCTTATCTAAAGAATGTAAAAGTTGTCCTACAGCGACAAGCATGTTTGTTTATTCAGACCCCTAGAGAGACTGATTTGGGCTCAAAAGGGGGAAAAGGAAAATGTTGATAATCTTGAGATTCTGGGTTCCTTCTGTTTTTGTAGCCACTTGATATCTGTCACAGAACACAATTCCCTTTGCCAAAAAATAAACATTCAAAGGATATCAAAATAATTTATTTCATAATGATGGATTATACAAGAGGGTCTCAGCAAATTAAGAATTGAATTCCTCCTGTGAAATGAGGTTTGCTCTGTCCAGAGAGGTTGGGAGTCTTTGCAATCACATAGATTATTTTAGAAATATCTATTTAAGTAAAATGTACAATTAAAAAATATTGTAATTTGTAATAGCTGAAATAGTGAACATACTCATGTGGACGATCAATGACTCGATTTAACATGATCTAGGATAAAATGGAAAAACAGTTTGCTAGGTACCTTGGGTCTATAACAGAACATCAGCATGACTTCACTCACATTTAAGAATGGCATGTTTTCTTTTTTTAGCCATCTCCAATATCTTCAATTATTTCCCATATTACTGAGCTCTAAGAGAACAAAACCATCTGGCACAAATTTAAGTTTTCAAGCAAAAAAATTTGTGAAACTGAGACAAGATGTAGGACTTTGTAAAATTCTGATCAGATTTATCTGCTCCAACAGTTGTAGAGCCTAGGCACGTTAATTTATGTAATTCACCCTCAGATTGAGAAAAAAACTCCATTTGTATAATTTAGAAACAGGGTCCTACTTAGAAAATGCTTCCTAACATCCAGGATTTATCTTTTCCTCCCCACTGGCATCTCTTTTTATGAAAAGAATAAGTCAATGACTACTTGGGATGCACGTGTACAAAATTTCTGCTGGAAATAACCGTTCTTTATGATGATGTCTGCTATTTGCCATCGACCAGCACCTATGATTCCTGTTCCACAATCCTATGCTCTCTTCCCAAAGGCCCATTCGGTCTGTTGACCAGCTGGTGACAAGGTGATCTGTCATCCAGCAAATGCCTTGAGCACCAATAAAACACACAACCAAAAATTTAACCCATTTAGTAGAGATTTTCATAAAATTCCAACTTCAAAAAAAGTAAAGGAGAAGTGATTTAGAAAGCTGTTAGAGTTGCTCAAAAATCAATTCTAAATTTTAAAAAGACATGAGTAAAGCTCTTAATAAATCTACCTTCAAAGAGTTATGTGCTCCTACGAGCTGAATAAATGAAGTGACACTGACGCATATCTAATTGCAATACGTCACAAGATAATCAGTCAGTCCCCAAGTGCTCAAGCCCTGTCACCCCTCTTCATCTGTCATTTATCTGCAACCTTCACTGCCAGGAAAGCCCTATGAAGTATGTAGTATGGCATCGAAAACTGAGGTTCTGCCACTCAGCAAAAACTTACAGAAAGCATATTGGATAATAATTGTTCAACACTGCATAAACAATTTTAGGGTGGGAGTGTGTATGGGGGGAGCATTTAGAAAGCACCAGGATTATCCTAGACGAAATCAGGACACATTTCATTTAGCCGGGCAATACACTGGATGTCCTGTAGGGAAGGTGAAGGTAAATGGTCAGTGTCTCTCGGATGTTCAGAACCTTGTGAAGCATTTGGTGTAAATGATAACTTTGCACGTGAGCCCAGGTGTTCCTTAGTTATTGTCTAATGTAATTGCACATGTGTGCCCAGGTGTTCTTTGGTTGTCTGACTCCACCCAGGTGTTCCTTGGTGAATGAACTTAAGTATAAAGGACGAGTGGCTCTGATCTACAGGATGCCCCTGGGGGTGGGGGTGGGGGTGCGCAGGGGGATGCTGCTGCTGCAAGCTGTTGCTGCCAAGGGCCCTGGGGTTGCCTCTGGGAGGCCACCACTGCTGCTGCTGAGGAAGCTGAGGACTGAGCTTGCTTTGGACTGAACTTGTCAACTCCATCAGTGGCTCCTGGGGTCTTTTCCCAATTACCTAGCTCACAACCTGTATGTGAGGGTGTCAGGTTAGGGCCATTGTCAGAATCCTGATGATGTAGCCAATTGTTAAAGCTACGTGATAATGCCAGTTGTATGGCTAGGCAATTCGTAACTAAAGCCAAGATGTTTCATTATTTTAGTTACACTACGTTTCCTTTTGTATTGTCAGGGCTAGGGCTCAGACCCTTTAAACCCATTGTACAGACTGGGTCACCAGACTCCTCACACACAGGTCCATGCTAGGTAATTGGGAAAGATACCAGGAGCCACTGGCAGATAACATGAGCTCAGTCCTCTGCAGTAGCAGTAGCAGTAGCAGTGGCGGTGGTAGCCTCTCAGGGGGTCCCAGGACAGCAATAGTTTGCAGCAACAGCTTCCAGCAGCAGTAGCAGCTTCCCTGTGCCCCCCCCCCAGGGGAGCTTTCCAGGGTTGGGGTCCCTGTGGATCAGAGCCGCTCGTCCTTTATACTTAAGTCAACAATCCATGACACCTGCGTGCACATGTGCAATTACATTAGTCAATAACCAAGGAACACCTTGGCGCACGTGCATATTTACATCAAATGCTCAGCAAGATTCTGAACATCTGAGGGGCCCTGACCAATTTCCTGTACTTTACCTACAGAGGGGTCTGGAACCCAGCCTCGCATGTGAGGGGTCTGTGACCCAGTCTGTACAAGAGGTTTGAAGGGTCTGTGAGCCCTAGCCCAACATGTCCCATATTAACAAGGCTCACTTGGGTCAACTGTAGGGTCCCAAAATGCCTTTTCTTTGTCAGAGAGCAATCAGATCTCCATGATCTTCTTCTTTGTATTACAATAGGAACTGAAGAGATCATAAAGTGAGACACTGGGCTTATAACAACATCTACTTGAATAATAGGTGAGCAGATGAAGGGTACAATGTAATCATTGTATTTTTTCTTTTCTCTTTTTTCTTTTTTAAATGGCTAAGTTGAAGAAGTTTGAAGGATGAAGAGCTTTACCTGTTTAACCACTGTCTTGACATGGGAAGCCTGTGTCTGGGAGTTGCTGGGAGATGGCCATCCTTTTCTGCTGACCTGCCTCCTAGCACAACAACTCCACTCTACATGCCCTTGCTAGGGACAGGGACCTCCTAAACAAATGCTTCCTGGTTTTACAGTAAGATCACACTGTGGTGTCTTTGTTTGCTTGATTTTTTAAAAAAGAAATCACTATCACAGTTCATAGTAAGCATATTTTTTCAAATATGCCCTTGAATAATAAAAAGAGAAACACATTTTAAACCATTTTAACAGTTCAGCCAGCTACTCTGCGTTAGTCATGAGCGGGTTATAAGAACAAGCAGCTGCTTCAGGCATTTAGTAGTAGAAAATTAAGGTCCCTGTAAATTAGGTGGCTATATTCCTCTCCCAGTCCAATTACTAGCTTTATTATTTGTCAATAAAATACCAAATAAAAGACTAGTATCCAGTTAAGGCAGTTGCTGCCATTTGGACTCTGCGATACTTCATGTTTGCAAACTGGTGTGGAAGTTGCTGATAATCACTAACAGGTGCCCTAAGGCCCATATCCTACATACTTTCCTCGGGAAAGAGAAATCACAATGAAGGAACACAACATGTACATCATATACGAGGTAAGATTCGGCAAGTTGCTGTTTTATGGCCTTGGAACATTTGAACTGGAATTTTGGAACATACTTTGTGATTAATAAAAGTCATAATTAATGTAGGAACATGGATAGCTAGAAGCAATTCTGGTTTGAGGCAGCAGCTAAACTGCTTTCCACAGCTGCACACAATTCCTCTTAACCAGAACCCATCTTGTTTTCTAACAGCTGCTTCCCATCACTGCCCTGGACAGAACAGAAGGGTAGCGGATTACATGCCTTTGCTATGGAGACCTATGCATCTCCTTGACAATGTGCAGGAAATCCCACCATGTGGAAAAGACAAGTTTGCCTCTTCCCTTTGAAGATGTATGCTAAACTTATGGGATCATTAGGCTGCCCTGTGAAAGAATAGATTTTCTTTCTTTCTTTTAAGACTTGGTTTCCCCTAATGAAAAAGAAAAGAAAAGAAAACAAAACAAAAAACTAGCCTCTATCTCATGTAGCCTTTAAGAGAACAGCAGTTAGAACATAAATTCAAGCTTGTCTCATTTGGTATGGGCTTCTTTTATTTGAAGAGTTTGTAAAAATTATTATTTTTATCAGAAGCCAGCTTCCATCTTTGAAATCCGGATTCTCTTCTCTAATATGGATACTAATAAATTCTCCCAAATTGAGAAGAATAAAAAAAATTCCAAGAAAAATAAAGTAATTATAAGTATTCCTACTTTGCAAGGTGGGGGAGTTTTGGTTCTACTTGATGGTGGCAGTACTAACAATTAGTTTAGGATGATGGAGCGACGTGAAAATAAAACTTCTTCTGATTGAATTTCAAGGACTCTTCTGTTTAACTAGCTTCAAGAGTCCTTTTTTGATCATAATAAAATTATTTGCCATATGGTTCAGATGCTTGTGATCCCCTCTCAATGAGAGGATTATGCATGAGATAAAATGCCTACCGTGGCAGCAGCCAAGCACACAGCTGGCTCTGATAATGCCAACAAATGGCTTCATCTATCTCAATGTCACGTAGGAGCTGGTGCGGCACGAGTCAGCCCCAAGCGCAATTAAAATCTACATCATCTGCGAGAAAGGTGATGGAGGTTCTGACATCAGAGCGGTGCCAGATCCATCCTCCTTTCAGGGTAACAGAAGCAACGTGCTGCCCCTTCACCCTGTCACACTAATGATGCGCCGTGCACATCCCTTCCTGCGCACATTAAAGGTACTAAATCAAGGGGCCTCCTATTTAAAAGCTTCACCTTTATCTGACATTCAGTAGCAAGATGTACAGTTTCTAGACTTAAGTTCTGTATCCCCTACTTCCTCCTGCTTTTTTCCTGATGAGACAATGCCATTTATGTCCAGCAGTGAAATATAAATAGAAAAGTTTATGATCCATATGGCCTCAAATTGTGGCAATATGCAGGAATTTCCTTGTTTTAGTTCCACAATGTTCAACCACTCTAATAAAATCAGGTTTGAACATCCATTTGTTCCAGAAAGCCAAATTTTATTGCTAAAACATCCATAACTCATAACAAGCAAGCTCAATACCAATTCAGGGACAAACCTCCCTTTCTGCATGTTTTAAGTAAAAATGAAAAGTACAGTTTATGCAGGAATTTTGCTCTTTTTGCGATATTATATTAGAAGGAAACCTTCCAAATATATTTCATTAGAGTTTCCAATGACTTTCCTTTAAAATTAAATGGAATAAAATCTAAACTTTAGAAAGGTGTTACTGAAAGCTAGTTCTATAATTAATTACTTACATACTTTTGTTTATGCTTTTTTCTCTACTGAGTGATTATTCTTAAAAGACAAAATTATAACCTGTAAGCTAGCATGCAAATCTATACACTACTATGCAAATCTCTCACACAACTGGAAGATGAGAGTATCCATACCAAATGAAATAACCTATGCTTTAAAGTAAAAGAAAAACCTGTGTAAGATACTTTGTAAGTCCTTAATATAGCAATATAAGTGTGTGTGTAAATACGTATGTGTATATATACACACATGTATTTGTGTATATATTATTTATATACATATATATGTGTGTGTATATATATATATATTATTCTTTGGAACAACAGATAGATTTTTTGTTTTGTTGTTTTAATTTCCTAACCCTGCAGTTTAGGTAGAAAACCTTGTGCCACATAAGGCAGACAGTCATCAACAGACATGGGCTATTTCAGATGCTGACTTTTGCATGCTCTTCCTATGCCTTTTATGATATATAATATGCACAAGGGTAATTTTCAATCAAGCCTCTTTCAAGTAGTCTACTAATGTGACAATTATGCCTTTAGTCTATTCAGTTTATGAAAAATGTATAAAAGCAGTCAATTATTCATTGATTTTTTATTTCCCACCAAATGAGCCATATAACTCTCTATGCAGTGTTCTGTGATAATTTCTATAGAATTGGTTGTGGTCATACTAAACTAATGGCTTTGAACCTCGGCTGTACCTTAGCATCACTGTGGTGTTTTTAAAAGTAAAGACTCCTGCGACTCACCCTCAATATGCTATAACCAAATGTCTGACAGTGGAGCCTAGACTTCTGTACAAGATTTCCCAGGTGATAACTAACACATCATGAAGGAGGGAGACCTGCATCTAACATTGCCAAAAAAGCATTTTTAAAGGTATGATTTACCACCCATCTGAAATACTGAGCACCATTAGAATAACTTTATTAGTTACAGATACTTCTTGCTTCAAGCAAAATAAGTCAATACATTTCTGACACAAATTCATCCAATTCTGTAAATATTTCTTATAAGGCTACGATATGTTCAGCTTACGTTCGATATTGTGGGGAAATATAAAAGAAGTAGAAGACATAGTTTTTATGTTCATGGAGCTAATCATTGCAACAGGAAAAAGAAACACACAACAATATTAACGAAATATTGTATTATAATTGTCATATTGAACGATGCTTAGAGTAAATGTCAAAGAGGCAGCAGAACTAGAAAGGACCAGTGTGCAGGTGTATGTTGATTATCCCTCAGTGGGAAATTTCACCAAGTACTCCTTTGAATAGCAAGATCCACTTCTGCTTCTTAGAAATGATTTTTAAAAATTATCACACAAGGCTTCCAGCCAAAATGTTGGAGTAGATGGTTCCTAGCATCACTCTCTCCCACAAATCAACCAATTTGCAG
>NW_007731505.1:25759-34265 GCF_000696425.1 Galeopterus variegatus
AGTGTGCAGGTGTATGTTGATTATCCCCCAGTGGGAAATTTCACCAAGTACTCCTTTGAATAGCAAGATCCACTTCTGCTTCTTAGAAATGATTTTTAAAAATTATCACACAAGGCTTCCAGCCAAAATGGTGGAGTAGATGGTTCCTAGCATCACTCTCTCCCACAAATCAACCAATTTGCAACTATTAAAAAGCAAGAACAGGAGGCCTGAGAGCTGTGCTAGAACAGGCAGGAGCTGTGTGCCACAGGACCCCCTACCTAGGACAGTGCCCACCACCCAAAAAGAACTGAGAGCCACTGGGATCACACACCCTGAGTCAGCCATGCTGGAGCAGGCGGGAGCCATGGGACCTCCAGCCCAGGTCAGTCCCTGACACCTAGAGAGGCCTGAGGGCTGCTGGGCCCACATACCCCAAGTCAGCTGCACTGAAACAGGCAGTCACTGCAAGACCCTCAGCCCACGCCAGTGCCCACCACCCAGAGAGGCCTGAGAGCCACTGGGCCCTCATGCCCCAAGTCAGCCATGTCAGAACAGGCAGGTGCCATGGGATCCCTCAGCCCAGGCCAGTCCCTGAAACCCAGGGAGGCCTGGGAGCTGCTGGGCCCACATGCCCCAAGCCAGCTGTGCCAGAACAGGCAGGCGCTGTGGGACCCCCAGCCCAGGCTGAACCCTGATGCCCAGAATTGGCAATCCCTTCAGGATGCAGGTCAGACATCAGGGAGGAACAAGTAGACTATGATACTCCCTGCCACAATGACTAAACACCAAAGGAAAGATACCAGATATATGAAAAATCAAAAAAGTACATCACCGCCAAAGGAACATACTAATTCTCAAGCTCTAGATCCTATAGAACAGGAAATCCTTGAAATGACTGACAAGGAATTTCAAGCAACAACTCTAAGGAAACTAAATGAGATACAAGCAAACTCAGTTAGACAATACAATGAAATAAGAAAAAATATACAGGACCTGAAAGAAGAAATGTACAAAGAAATCAATGCTCTGTAAAAGAATGAAGCAGAGCTGTGGAGCTGAAGGATTCATTCAACAAAATAAAGAACACAATAGAGAGTTTAACCAGCAGGCTAGAATAAGCAGAAGAGAAAATTTCTGACCTTGAACACAGGCTTTTTGAATTAACATAGGCGGACCAGAAAAAAGAAAAATGGATTTAAAAAATTGAAGAAAATCTATGAGAGATAACAGACAACCTTAAGCACTCGAATATCTGAATCATGGGTATTCCAGAAGGGGAGGACACAGGAGATGGCATTGAAAACATATTCAATGAAATAATAGCAGAAAACTTCCCAGGTATTGGGAGAGTCACAGATCTTCAGATTCAGGAAGCCCATAGATCCCCAACATATTCAACCCAAAAAGGTCCTCTCCAAGACATGTTATAGTCAAACTTGCAAAACTCAAAGACAAAGAGAATCTTAAAAGCTGCAAGAGAGAAGTGGCAAGTCACTTATAAGGGAGTCCCAATCAGATTGACATCAGACTTTTCATCAGAATCCCTAAAAGCCAGTAAGAATGTGATGATACATTCAAAATACTAAAGGACAAAAACTGCCAGTCAAGAATACTTTACCCAGCAAGGCTATCCTTCCAAAATGAAGGACAAATAGTATATTTCCCAGACAAACAAAAACTGTAGGAGTTCACTACCATACAACCAGCCTTACAAGAAATTCTCAAGGGAGTACTGGGTTTGATACCTGAAAAACAACCATCACTGCCACAAATACTCAAGAAAGAACAGAACCTACAAGTAAAAGAAAAATGCTAACAATAAAGAGAAAAACTAGTTTATTTACCACCCCAAGAAACCAACAAACACAGAAGACAAACAGAAAATCAGAAAGAAAGGAACAGAAGATACTTAAGACATCTAAACAAAAATCAATAAAATCTTGGAGTAAATCGACACCTTTCAACAATAACTCTAAATGTGAAAGGATTAAATTCCCCACTCAAAAGACACAAACTGACTGGCTGGATTACAATGATGGACCCAATAATATGCTGCCTTCAATAGACTCACCTCACCTGTAAAGACACACATAAACTAAAAGTGAAAGGATGGAAAAAGATATACCATGCAAATAGAAATGAAAAATGAGCTGGAGTAGTTATTCTTATATCAGATAAAATAGGCTTTAAAGTAAAAACCACAAAAAGAGATAAAGAAGGCCATTATATAATGATAAAAGGATCTATCCATCAAGAAGACATAACAATCATAAATATATACACACCAATGTTGGAGCAGCCAGATTTATAAAGCAAACTCTATTAGACCTAAAGAATGAGGCAGACACTAACACCATAATAGCAGGGAACGTGAACAGCCCACTCTGAATGTTGGACAGACTACCTAGGCAAAAAATCAGTAGAGAAACACAAGATCTAAACAATACTTTAGACCAATTGGACTTGGCAGATATCTGCAGAACATTCCATCCAACAACCTCAGAATATTCATTCTTCTCATCAGCTTGTGGAACATTCTGCAGGATAGACCACATGTTAGGTCACAAAGCAAGTCTCAACAAATTCAAAAAAATTTGAATTATTCCATGTATTTTTTCCAATCACAATGGATTAAAATTAGAAATCAATAACAAACAAAAAACTATACAAACACATGGAAATTAAACCACATTCTACTTAATGACATATTGGTCCAACAAGAAATTAACAAGAAATCAAAAAATTTCCTGAAATTAATGAAAATAAAGACACATCATACCAAAACCTGTGTGATACTGCAAAAGCAGTACTAAGGAGGAAATTTATCACATTAAATGCTTACTTCAGAAGAATGGAAAGATGGCAAATAAACAACCTATCACTTCACCTTAAAGAATTATAAAAACAAGAACAATCCAAACCCAAAGTTAGGAGATGGAAAGAAATAATTAAGATCAGAGCAGAACTAAATGAAATAGAAACCTGAAAAAAAAAATACAAAAGATCAATGAAACAAAAAGTTGGTTTTTTGAAAAGATAAATAAAATTGACAAACCTTTAGCAAAATTAACTAAGAAAAAAAGAGAGAAGACACAAATAACAAAAATTATAAATGAAAAAGGTGATATTACAACTGACACCTAAGAAATACAAGGAATCATTAGAGATTACTATTACATGCCAACAAATATGAAAATCTGGAGGACATGGATAAATCTCTGGATGCATACAAACTACCAAAACTGAGCCAAGAAGATATAGAAAATCTGAACAGACCAATAACAATAAAAGAGATTGAAGCTGTTATCAGAAGGTTCCCAACATAGAAAATCCCAGGATCAGATGGGTTCACTGCAGAGTTCTACCAAGCCTTCAAAGAGGAATTTATACCAATTCTCTACAAACTATTCCAAAAGATTGAAACAGAGGCCATTCTCCCAAACTCATTCTATGAGGCAAACATCATCCTGATACCAAAACCAGACAAAGATACATCAAAATTAGAAACCTACACACCTGTTTTTGTATCTATATTCCTTGATGAATATAGATGCAAAAATCCTCAGTAAAGTACTAGCTAACAGAATACAGCAACACATACACAAAATTATCCACCATAATCAAGTGGGATTCATCCCAGGGATGCAAGGTTGGTTCAACATTGGCAAATCAATAAATGTGATACACCACATCAATAAAAGTAAAGTTAAACACTATATGATCATCTCTCTAGATGCTAAAAAAGCATCTGACAAAATTCAACATTCATGCATGATAAAGACTCTCTATAAGTTAAGTATAGATGGAAATTATCTCAACACAATTAAAGCCATATATGATAAATGCATTGCCAATATCATCCTGAACAGGAACTAGACAAGGATGCCCACTCTCACCACTCCTATTCAATGTAGTGTTGGAAGTATTAGCCAGAGCAGTCAGAGAAGAGAAGGAAATAAAGGGCATCCAGATTAAAAAGATGAAGTCAAACTGTCCCTGTTTGTGGATATGATCCTATATATTGAACAGCCTAAAGACTCTACAAAAAACTCTTAGAGTTGATAAATGGTTTCAGTAAAGTTGCAGGGTACAAAACCAACACACAAAAATCAGTAGCATTTCTATACTCCAACAGTGAACATGCAGAAAAAGAAATCAAGAAATTTAGCCCATTTACAATAGTCATGAAAAAAAAAAAAAAAACCACTTAGGAATAAAGTTAACCAAGGATGTGAAAAATCTCTATGAAGAGGACTACAAACAACTGTTGAGAGAAATTAAAAAGGACACAAGAAGATGGAAAGATATCCCATGCTCTTGGATCAGAAGAATTAACATTGTGAAAATGTCCACATTACCCAAAGTGATCTACAGATTCAATGCAATCCCCATTAAAATTCCAATGACACTTTTCTCAGAAATGGAAAAAACTATCCAGACATTTATATGGAATAACAAAAGACCATACATAGCCAAAACAATTCTGAGCAAGAAAAATAAAGCTGGAGGCATAACACTTTCTGACTTTATACTACAAAGCTATAATAACCAAAACAGCATGGTACTGGCATTAAAAACAGACACACAGATAAATAGAATAGAATAGAGAA
Organism: Galeopterus variegatus; assembly: GCF_000696425.1. Lineage (NCBI taxonomy): Eukaryota > Metazoa > Chordata > Mammalia > Dermoptera > Cynocephalidae > Galeopterus > Galeopterus variegatus. Next base: position 30,352 of record NW_007731505.1, read on the forward strand.
CCCAGAAATCAACCCATCCACCTACAGCCATCTGATCTTTGACAAAGACACCAAGCCTATACACTGGGGAAGAGACTGCCTCTTCAGTAAATGGTGATAGGAAAACTTGATATTCATATGTAGGAGAATGAAACTAGACTTGTACCTCTCACCATATAGCAAAATCAACTCAAAATGGATTAAAGAATTAAACATACATCCTGAAACAATAAAAGTCCTTAAAGAAAGCATCAGGGAAACACTCCAGAAAGTAGGAGTGGGCACAGACTTCATGAAAATGACCCCAAAAGCACAGGCAACCAATGGAAAAATAAACAAATGGGATTATATCAAAGTAAAAAGCTTCTGCACAGCAAAAGAAACAATCAACAGAGTGAAAAGACAACCAACAGAGTGGGAGAAAATATTTGCAAAATATACATTTGACAAAGGATTAATATCCAGAATATACAAGAAAGTCAAACAACTTTACAGGAAAAAAACAAATAACACAAGTAAAAAATGGGCAAAGGAGCTGAATAGGCAATTCTCAAAGGAAGATATACAAATGGCCAACAGACGCATGAAAAAATCCTCAACATAACTCAGCATTTGGGAAATGCAAATCAAAACCACTTTGAGATACCATCTCACTACAGTTAGGATGGCTAATATCCAAAATACTGAGAATGATAAATGTTGCCAAGGTTGCAGAGAAAAAGGAACACTCGTACACTGTTGGTGGGACTGCAAAAGAGTGCAGCCTTTATGGAAAATGGTATGGAGGTTTCTCAAATAATTACAGATAGATCAACCATATGACCCAGCTCTTCCACTGCTGGGAATATACCCAAAGGAATGCAAATCATCATGCCAAAGGGATACCTGTACTCCCATGTTTATTGCAGCACTATTTACAATAGCCAAGAGTTGGAACCACCCCATATGTCCATCATCAGATGAGTGGATAAGGAAACTGGTATATCTACACAATGGAATACTACTCTGCTATAAAAAAGAATGAAATTATACCATTTGCAACAACATGGATGGACTTAGAGAAAATTATATTAAGTGAAACAAGTCAGGCACAGAAAGAGAAATACCACATGTTCTCACTTGTCTGTGGGAGCTAAAAATAAAAAAATAAACAAATAAATATACAAACAAATAATGAGTGTGTGGGGGAAGAAGACACAACAATTACAAGAATTCCTTGAACTTGTTAAGACAAGTGAACAGATACGATGTAGTGGCAGGGGGGAGTGGGAGAGAGAGGGAGTGGGGAAGAGGAATGGATAAAGGGACAAGAAAATCAATTACAATGTATATTGAGAACTTAAAATTAAAAAATAAAAATAAAAATAAAAAAATAAAAATTATCACACAAAACTTCTAGGAGAAATCTATTTCACAAAACAAGGTACCATTGCATTTAACTTAGTCTTAATCTGCAATAGGTCCTAACTTCTCGAAAAAGATTTTGTTTCTTAAACCCAAATAAAGACTGCCCACCTCAGACTGCCTTTCAGAAGAGAGAACTAAAAGTATTTATGGGGTGAGCAAATCAGTAGAAATACTCACATAAATGCAGTAATTTGAAAAAAGAAGTGCCTCATTTCTAACCAAACATAGTTATTGAATAAATTCTTAGTCTTTTCATTTTCAAGTCCAAACTCTTCTCAACCATAAATCAATGAACAAGGCCCTTCTCTCCAAGAATTTAAAAAATATTTTAGAAGCTTGGTGATTGAAAATGCCTGTGAAGAAAGTAGTAGGAACATTATTCTTTATGAGAAATGTAAAGCCCAGAGAGACTGAAGGACTTGTGGTAAGTCACCCAGTTACCAATAAAATGTAAATAACAGTTATAGGAATAAAGGTACTCTTAAGTGGTATCATTAAGTGATTTTCTAACCTTTGTTAGACAAATCAATCTCAGACCCTTAGTTATTAAGTTAAATAATTTAAATAAATTTAATAAGTAAAGGCTTAATTTTTTCAGAAATGTTAAGTAATTGAACACAGAAAAAAAAAAAAAAAAAAAAAAAATCTCTACTGAGTGGCTACTCCTAAAAGACAAAATTATAATCTAGCTTTGACGAATATTCACAATATGTAAATTAGCATGCAAATCCCTCAAGCAACTGGAAGATGAAAGTATCTACAAAAAATTTGCTAACAAGTGGATCTGTGCTTTAGAGTCAAAGAAAAATCATTAAAAGACATGTTGAAAGTCCTTAAATACATGCAAGTTCCACATGTGTGACCTGCAGCTGTGGCAAGACAGATAGTCTTTTTGTAACTCAGATTGCTTCAAGGTAAATAGTTTGGAAATCAGACGAACCCAAATTCTGCCCTGTCTCTGCTGTTCACTAGCTGGGTGACACTGGGCAAATCAATCAACATTTTTCAGCCTCAGTTTTCTCATCTATGCAATGGAGAAAAGTACATATGTCTGAGGTTAAGTGTATGGAAATTGCCCAGGACATTAACTGGTACCTTGTAAGAGTAAAATTTCAATAAAAGGCAGGTTAATAATAATTATGCTATTAATATTATTAATTAAACCCTGAAAAATAGAGTTTAATTAGAACACTTGCTTCCTATGCTGAGGAATTTTATACAGTCATCCCTTGGTATTCAGAAGATTGATTTCAGGACACCCACAGACACCAAAATCTGCAGATGCTCAAGACCCTGATATAAAAGGGTATATTTGCATACAACCTATACACATCCTCCCATATATTTAAAATCATCTCTAGATTACTTATAATACCCAATACAATGTAAATGCTATGTAAATAGTTATTATACTATACTGTTTTTATTTGTATTATTTTTTATTGTCATATTGTTATATTATTGGTTTTTTTCTCCCAAATATTTTTGATCCATGGTTGGTTGAATCCATGGATGCAGAACCACGGATCTGGAGGGCCGACTGTGTAAGAGTTCTGGCAATCCTAAATAGAATTCTTCTATTCTGCATATATAACTAGGTAGGGTGGCTGCTGGTACAAAAATGGCTATGATTTTGAGGCTGTGTTGTTTGCCTACCTCTCACATTCCTCATGTTTTCAATGTCAAATCCTACTAAGGAAACAAGCCTCTCTGCAAATTCACATTGTTTAGAATGGAACTTTTTCAGACCTACTAGTTGTCTCCATGTTTTATATCTTCCCTTACTCACTCATGATTGCCTCAAAGCATGGGTCAGAGTAAGGATATCATCACCCTTTGTCTTGGTAGGAATGAAAGACATTAAAACTTTCCTCTTGGGCTTCCTGTTCCTTAATTACCAGGACTGGAAAGGGTCTTCCTTCCTTAGACGGTGGTTAGGTGAGACGCAGGTTGTTAGAAAACTGAAAAAATCCCAAGAGCAACTCAGAAACTGATCCTGTTTTTATAGCTTGGACCTGGATCATTCTAGTGGCTACATAGCAGTTGCTACTACACAAAACAGCTGGCCAGGGCTAACATGGCCGTCAGAGACTAGCCTCAACATATTGCCTTACACAGTTCAGAAACTTGCCGACATTATTGCAGGCCTCTGCAGCATCATTAGATACCACGTGCAGCAGATGCTGAGGCTAAAGCCTATGAACGTGTAGCAATTACTCATTGACGTAAGATTGATTTATAAGGAGAAAACTATTCATATGCTGTCAACACCATGAAGTCAGGGACCATGTCCATTTTGCTCATCTATGTATCCCTAGCTCCTAGATAAGTCTGAGACCTAGAAGACACTAAGTTGTCCAGCTAAGGAATAAATAAATATAACACCACACTGGTTAGGAGAATAGGCCTCAGAGTAAAATAAACAGATTTAACTTCTGGTTCCGTTACTTATGGGCACTATTTTTTTTTTTTTCCTTTTTGTCTTTTTTCGTGACCGGCAACGGATCGCAACCCTCAGTGTCGCGCCC
>NW_007731505.1:34275-45211 GCF_000696425.1 Galeopterus variegatus
GATGAGATGAGATGAGAGAGAGAGAGAATTTGTTTGTAAATTTTGGAGTCAGAATAAAGGAAACTGCCTTTTTAGGGGTCTGCTTTTCACATGCATAAAATATAAAAACACTTTAAACAAATATTTTCTAAAGACTCCTCTACTGAAAACTGTTTTAGAGTTTAGATCTAACACCGATTCCCTAAGATAAACTGTGGACTTGCAGACTTGCAACCTAAGTACTTGAAATGAGTCTTAAAATAACTCCACAATGAGGTTTCCCAACAAAAGAATAATGAGATGCTAGTTGGTAACATTTTTCTGAGCAGGGAATGCCACTCGTTACTCATTCTTCCCTTTAGTTGTTCAAAGATAAAACCCGCTCAGTGAAGGTGTTAGAGCCAACTCTTCACCAGATGAAATCAGTTCTAAAAGGTCATAATAAAATTAGTAAAGGCAGATGGAAAATGTGCTGATAACAGCTGGGAGCCCCCAAAAGTGTGCACACTGGTATAATTATGATATCAGACATTGCTCTTTCATCCCTTTTCTTTCTCTACATGCATTCTTTAATTCCCAGAGATACAATTATCTTGATGGTTGAAATTCAATAATATACAAGACAGATTGATGGTTAGAAAGACATCATTAGGTTCTTAGCCAATATAGAATTCTTCTTGTCAATATAGGCTATCAGTGAATAAGCACGAATAGCATCTTGTCTTGGTAAAAACAGGTTAAGGCTTTCCATATAGATTCTAAAACCTATCACCTCCCAACATAGTTATCAACCCACATAATTTTTTTTATCACTTTCTCCTACCAATATACAAGAATAGAAAATTTAAATTATATCTAAAAAGGGAGAAAAAATAGTATTTGCACCTCCTCGTTTTAATTAGTTTTCTGACATTCAATCCAAATGCCATAAATTCAAATTTTTAAAACAAGAATAGAAAATTTAAATTATATCTAAAAAGGGAGAAAAAATAGTATTTGCCCCTCCTCGTTTTAATTAGTTTTCTGACATTCAATCCAAATGCCATAAATTCAAATTTTTAAACATAATCTAAAAGTCATTCCTATGATTCTTGAATTAGATTCAGTTTAATTTAGCCAGCATTTATTGTTTCAAAGACTTTAATATTTAAATTGTAAGTGTGCTTAATATACTCATATATTTATTTTTATATCTTGGTCGTATATAGATAGTTGAATTCATAGCTGTATCACAAATATTGACGGGAACAACTTCAAGGAGAGTAGTTTTTTAGTTAACTCAATTCTCAGTAAAATAAGAACAAAAGAGAAGCTTTGAATTTTCACACATAAATTTCCTTTCACTTTCATACTTTTTAAAGTCTATAGAGGCAAGAATCCATTTGTAAAGACACAGTGGGGTGACTCTCTGTCATTGTACTGAACAATCGGGTGCACCTAAGACAGGCATTCATCAAACCCCAACTAACCATTCTCTTCTGGTTACTTTTTTTCTCCCCTCTTGGATAGCTATGAAAGAAGCAAAAGTTTAATTCTCTGAACAAGCTCCAGAAAACTTGGAGGCACTAATACTTTTTGATCATCTTCTTCTATTTCCATTTTTCATTTGTGAGACCCAGCTGTCTGCTTACAAGACTACAAAGATTTTGTTTAATACAGTATCAATGTTCTTAGTTTACCATTGACAGATTTGAAAAGGTTGTTGAAAACTGAATGCATATATGCAAATGTTTTGTTATTAAATGGAAACATTCCAAGAACTCAAATGATCCATGTGAAATTTTAATTATAACTTAACAGCTGCTTGAGCTAATTGAAGGATATCAGAAAGGTGATTTCCTTCTCATTGTAATTAAAGAGTTAAGCCTAATTTGCTGTTGTCAGAACAAGACTAAATACCAATCTGGTCTGTCTAATTATATTAAAAGGTAAACAAATAACTGCCAGAAAAGGGTAGGGCCCAGCCTAGACAAAGACAACAGGTTCTCACTGTGCCATCACCACCCATTCCTGTTGGAATGTGAGCAGTGACCTTTAAGGGAAAAGTAGCAACTGTTCTCAACTTCTGCTGTGAAGGCTGCAATTTCATCTTGCAGCATCATCTGTTCATTCTCTCTAGAAGCCAATTTTATTTTTCTGAACCATAGTTCCAATTTCTCAATCCTTTCCCCAAAGGCCCTCAGTGATCTCTTCACTTAAGAGATAAGGAAACTGAGGCCAAGAGAGAGTGCAAGAAAACCTTCAAAGCAGTCAGTGGCAAAACAAGACTCTTTATTGAATAGGGCGATGCTTTCCCCCACCACTCTCTGTGCTTTGTATCTAATACACCATGTTTCCATTCCACTGCACTACAGTAATGGGGGGATACATCTCCAAGTCAATGGTTATCTTTGTAACGATATGGTATCATTTGCCCTTTGTTCTGGAAGCTGCAGAAAGTTGTGATTTTGAATTTTTTTTTTTACAGGAGTATTATGGAGGAATGTCCTTTATGAGCAATATTCTCCTTTAATACCCTAAGTGCATGGGGTAAAAATTCTTACTCAATGGTACAGGAATTTTAAATATAAAGTAAGGGAATAATGTTATCTAAGCCTGGTATTTCATATTATTTATGATGGCCTTCCTCACTTCTGAGTAGGTCTCTAGATATTAAAACAGGGAGATGGACTTCAGCTGCCAAGAGTTCTGGCAATCATGATACTTGGATAATTCTTGTTTTTCTTTCGTGAGTTCATTTTTTTTCTATCAGCGCATAATATAAGTGTCATCAGTATTTGTTTCCATCCTTTTAAAATTATTTTTCATTTTCTAAAAAGGAGACTCCTAGGTAAATGCATACAGAGTGCAGTAGGGGACAGGAAGGGGAGTGGCTTGTTTAATAATCCTTGGATCTTTCTCAATGGACACGTGCCTCTTCTCTGAGGTGCAAATACATGTTGCAAATAAGGCGCTGAAAACTGTCAACACTGATAAGCAAAACATTTGCTCTGACTAGATCAGCTAAATTATAGTGCGTTGGGAGACCTGGCATAAGTCAGTAGTCATGTCCAGCTGTCCTGGAAAATCTCTTTCGTGAGTTCATTTTTTTTCTATCAGCGCATAATATAAGTGTCATCAGTATTTGTTTCCATCCTTTTAAAATTATTTTTCATTTTCTAAAAAGGAGACTCCTAGGTAAATGCATACAGAGTGCAGTAGGGGACAGGAAGGGGAGTGGCTTGTTTAATAATCCTTGGATCTTTCTCAATGGACACGTGCCTCTTCTCTGAGGTGCAAATACATGTTGCAAATAAGACGCTGAAAACTGTCAACACTGATAAGCAAAACATTTGCTCTGACTAGATCAGCTAAATTATAGTGCCTTGGGAGACCTGGCATAAGTCAGTAGTCATGTCCAGCTGTCCTGGAAAATCTTATCATAAGACCATTTTTACTAAGAAGCAGACAAAGACACCAGAAAGCCATCCAATAACCTAGAAGTCTTCTCAAAACCCTTACATAGCCTAGTAACAATCCCAAATCCACACATCATGTACAAACAGTAGAAAACCTGTGAAGTAATTAGGTGTGGCTGTTTCTCTCTCTATCTCTCTCTCTCTGTTCCCTTTGATCTTTCCCCCTTCTTGTGATTATAAATGCTATGCTCCGCTGGCTCTCTTTGGAATGCATTTCTCATTCCAAATAAGAAATGACCTGACTATGCGTCTCCCCATTTGCAATCATCATATTGGTGCAATAACTCCTCTCAATAAGTATTTGGCCTCATTTTCTTTTTTGGTCAACAAAATGAACCACTGTCCCCAGTGTGGCCCATGTGTTAGCCCTCAGGAATGTCAGGGCAGATTATGTAGAGAGAGGACCAATACTCTATAATTCTTCATCAGAGCAATAACCCATTTGCTTAGAAATGCACCTGACACACACATTTTATTATTATTAAAGTTTTGACTCTCATGTCTCTAATCTTTGCCTAAGCCCATATTGCTATTGTCTAGTTACATATTTGTTGCATCTACTCAAACTCAACCTGTCTAACCGCTTTCCCCACAAACCCACTCTCTCGTTAATATGACTCATTTCACCTATATTATCTTTCTAGCTACAGTGCTATAGTCCTCTCTCAAATTATTCATCCTACATAACACTGACATTAATCTTCATAAAGCATCACTCAGATAATGTCTTCCTATTGCTCAAAACTCTATAATATTGGGATGTTCCCTATAAAGTTCAAATTCTTTAGGCTGACAAAAAAAGCCAACACAATCTCACCCTGAATTCTTACACTTGCCATGATTCTTAGCTGAGGGCAAGAGAAAATTTTAACCAGTTAAAGCAGAAAAGGCATTTGTCTGAAGAATTATTGGGTTGCCTACAGAATTACTGGGGAGGTAAGAGAACCCGGGCTGAGGGCAAGAGAAAATTTTAACCAGTTAAAGCAGAAAAGGCATTTGTCTGAAGAATTATCGGGTTGCCTACAGAATTACTGGGGAGGTAAGAGAACCCGTCTGAGAAAATGGATGTGAAAGAAGAGACACTAGACAGCCCCAATTATATCTAGATCACACCACTGTACCATTCTAGTGAGGACACTGCTGCCTCCACCACTTTCCACCAGATGCCACAGCTTGCCACAACCCCCCACTAACAACACTGGAGCTCAACACCAGGTACATTGCCATTACTACCACAGAGACTGGATGTGGCTTCCTCCATGCCAGGATGCATGCCTCACTACAGAGCCAACTAGGTGCAGATTCCAAGGCCCAGACAAGTCTTCTGCTCAGTTGCCCATGTGTCTGTGCCCTATCATTTGTTGTTATGGAGCTGGGCAAGCAAGCATCTGGACTGTCCAAGTTCCAGGGCGAGAAGTAAGGGGTGCCTCCTACCAATGCTCATATAGGGGGGAGTTCTCCAAACACTGGGAGGAAATTAAGATGCCAGGAAGAATAGAAAATAGACAAACCAAAATAAAGAGAGAGACAGTGAGAAGGCCAGTGAGTGGGAAAATTAATTAATTAATGTCCTAATAAAACCATTAACCTGTTAAGCTATAGTGCATCATCTAAAATAAATGCTATTCCTTCTCACCTTCACAAATCATTAATTAGTACCATGCATATTAAAATACCTAGTATATCACCAACAAACAGTAGTCCCTAGTTCATGAGTATTATTTCCATTCTTGCTGAAAAACCTTTCTCTTTCTTCATCTCCACACATCTACCCAACCTAAGGATTTGCCTGAATTCCATCTTGCCCAAAGAGTTATTCCGAACTCTCTAAGTCAGTGTTATCTGTCTCTTCTAAATTCCTATTCTATTTAATCTGTATCATTCATTATAGTGCTTATCATTTGTATTGTCACACCGTTAGCTATCTCTTCATGTGTGTAGTTTTATATCCTCAGATTACAACGTTCATGACAATAAAGACTGTGTGCTATAATTCTTTCTATCACCTCTAGCAACTATCTTCATATCTTTGGGAGAGCAAGCACATAAGAAATGCTTACTGATTATCTTTTCAGCCCCTGAAGTAGGTTTTAAATTACATTTTTAATCACTCACCTCCACATACTTTCTTACCCACATAAAAAGAAAAATGTAGGAAAAAATTGGGGTATAAGTTAGCTGATTTCCTACTAGTCAAAACACTATGCTTCTAGAATAATTAGTTTTGTTCTCATATATATTTTTTTGTTTCACTTTAAAGCATGTAACGAAAGTTCTGTAAGACATAAAGTGAAAGAATTGACAACAATAAGTTTACCCAGGAGCAGAAATGCCATGAAAAATGAAAGGAACTCAAGGTCTCTTATCCTCAGTAGAATAGGAGCTGCCAGTCACCCAAATAAATCACCCACCACTCCCTTGCCACTGGCTCATACCGTTAGCTTCTGACATGCTCAGGCCTATCCCCTCTAAATCAGCAAAAGGACTTTCTTGACAGTCTGTCCTTCTGCAGGATGACACTATCCCTCTTTCTCTTTCCTTTTACAGCCATGCTTCTTAAAAGTGTAGCCTGTGCGCATTATCTTTGTATTCTCAAACCTATACAAGCTGCAACCACTCGTCCACTTACTGTGTTAATACTGAGTTCACTGGGTAGCTTCATTTGCCAAATCCAGTGCACCTTTTTCAGAACTGATTTTACAGGACCACTAGGTATAATCCAATGCATTGTCCGCTCCCACTTTTTTCAAATAGTCTCCTTTTTAGCCTTCATATTGTTTCTCTCCCAGTTTAACTTTTATCTCTATTCCTTCAAAATTTTTAAAAAGAATTCCTCTACAATCTACGTATTCTTCAATCCACCTGTTTAATATTGGGTGTTTTCCAAATCATTTTCTTTAGCCTTATTCTCCTCTTCCCTGTCCATCTGTTTATGTGCCTGAGTCCCCCACTCATTTTCAGCTTCTTTACAGGAGAAGCTGTTTTACCTACAAGGCCTACCACTACCTTATACAGAGTACTCCTCCCCTGTTTTGCTTTATTTAATTGTAATACAATTGATGACAATCTTCCTTTAGAACTTTTGATATAACTTCATGTTTGAGAGTGATTATCACCTGTAAGGTAATGACTCAAATCTGTATCTCCTTCCCAGATTTCTCTGTAGAACCCAAGTCATATATTCAACTGATTTTTGGTTAAAAATTTAATATGCTTTTAACAACCTGAATCTCTTCTATGACCCCAAATTCCAAGAAGGAATGCATCTATTTCAACTCCTTCAGATAAAATGTTAGTAAAACATTGATGCCAGCCTAGAATCAGAATGAAGGTTTGATACTCCCTAGTTAAATTAAAGAGTGATGCACAGGCCCCTCCCAAGTGTGTTACAGATGAAGGCAGAAAGGTGTTGACTACTATTTCTACCCTAACAGGGTCAAACAAATCCATAATAAGTTATCTAACATGACTGCTTCTGGGTCAAACTCAGATCCATAATAACTTATCTAACATGATTGGGGGAATATATTTTTTAAATGTGTGTAAAGTTCTAAGGTACTATTACTATATCTTGGAAAGTTATTTCTGTTGTTTCCTGCATGCTTTGCAGGAAACTGTGCTTTATCTGTTCCTACTTTAAGGAGATAATTGTTAAGCCAGAAATCAGGTACTTATACTCAATTTAAACTGGGATTCAACTCCCTTGAGAATGTATTTGTATTTGTTCCAGAGGTCTATGATTTTCATCATTGTTTGCATTTTTTTTTGCTAACATTTATTAAATACAAAAGATTTCATAATTAATGAGGTTATTTTGAATCCTTGAGTGTATCTTTTAAATTTGATCTCTTTTAGCATGTTAAAAGGACTTTTTATCTAGTTTTCCTATAGACATTCATCAAGACTAATTACAAACAATTGTTATTCCCTGTGCCCTCTTGTCTAGGCACCAAAGTCACAGCAATTACAGATTGACTAACACTAAACTCTGGAATTGCTTCAGTTGCCCATACTACTGGAAATGAATAGCCATTATATCGGTAAGTCCTGGGAGCATACCTGGCAATCTAACAGCACATTAGAGCTATTTGATAGCAGGTAATAAGTCGTATTTATTTTCATAACCCCAGCATTGAACATATTATCTGTTATACAGGAGGTATTTAAGAAATATTTGGAGAATAAAGGAATGATCCATCCACTAAACTGATGAAAGAGTCAACACAGAATACAAATTGAATCTGTTCAAACCTTATCAACAACTCTTCACCACAGGTGGGATAACATCAGAACTTCTTAGCATGGTCTTCACCTGCCTTACCAACCTCATTTTTTACTGTGTTATTCCTATATGCTTTGCTCCAGTCACATGGGGTTCTTTGTAACTCCCCATATGTACTATGCTGTTTTTTTCCATTCTTTCTTTGTCTGGAGTGTTCCCTGCAAACATGACCTTACCAACCTCATTTTTTACTGTGTTATTCCTATATGCTTTGCTCCAGTCACATGGGGTTGTTTGTAACTCCCCATATGTTCTATGCTGTTTTTTTTCCATTCTTTCTTTGTCTGGAGTGTTCCCTGCAAACATGCATCCATCTTTTGATAATCAGCTCAAGGACACCTCCTGCATGAGGCCCTTGACTACTCCAGGAAGAAATGACCACTGTATTCTTGTTATTGCTTTCAAATACCATTTCCGTGCTTCTGTAATAAAATGTTTCATTGTAGTACTTATGTATTTACATTTTCTCCTGTATTACGTGAGTCTCTGATAGTGATAGGCACATACTAGGCAGTCAATAAATGTTGAACTTAGAGTTCATTAATGTTTATGAAGAAGGACACATGGATTATTAGGGGAGGTAGAAATTCAAGGGCAAATCAATAATGAGTCTTTTCAGTTAGATGAAACCTGATAAACTAATATTTATTTTATCCAGGTTACCTATTTTATAATGGAGTCATGAAAAGATAGCATGAAACACACAGATAAAAATAAACATGGATGGTAAAAAGGGTGCCTATTATAATCCATGTCTGATTATAAACTTTAACTAAAAATAAACAGTAACAACTTAATGCCAAAGAATATTCCAGATTCAGTCTTCTCTTTTGTTCAATTCATACGAATTAACCCAGCACATACAAAATATTTCACTTGATTAAATCATAGTAGAAATTCCTATTCTTAGTCTCAAAGAATATTCTTAAATGATGTCATAAAAAGAAATTAATATACAACAGTTCTCAAACTTTTGTTCACAGAATACCCTTCATACTCTTAAAATTTATTGAAGTCTCCAAAGAGCTTCCTGTTAATCTAGGTTACAGCTATTGATATTTATTATATAAGAAATTAAAATTAAAAACTGAAAAATGGTTGTTTATTAAAATAACCCTAATAACTTTTTTACATGTCAACATAAATAGCATTTTAATAAAAATAAGTACATGTTTCCAAATAAAAAATAAGATATCATATTTATATAACAATTATTTATATGAAAAAATTTGGCTTCATACAATACATAGGTGGAACACAAGGGGGCATTTTAATAACCTTCTCAGGTAACTGTGAATATTCTTACTTGATACTACCCCAAAACTTAGCAAGTGGGAGTTACTTAGAAGAGAGCTACAATGTGGAATCTGAACCCAGATAAATGATCTTTTCATACTCTATTCCATTAAAATCCATTGATCTATTTTGCACTATGAGTGGATATTTTACCCACGCACGGTTTTACAAAATCATGCATTGGTCATTGGGATATTATTGATTCACTAAGTTATGCAGATCTTCTAATGTGCACACATTTCATGAGACAATATCAAAATATCACATTCTTCAAAAATATTGTCATCTCACCAAAGAAGCCTTAAGTATTGGGAAGCTCTCAAGCTCACAATGACAGACACAAGTTTTCTAAAATTCTAATTTTCACTTGGAAGTTCAAATTTTATCACAGCAACAAATACTGTCAGTTGTTTCCTTTAAGTGATAGTATCATTTCATTTATTTTGAGAAAATTTCTGGCAAATACCTAAGTCTCAATATTCATAGTGACTCTGTCAGTCTTTCAAGTAAAAATGGTGCTTCACAAAAAATATTGAGTATTTCAGCTAGCAACTCATTCACAAAAGTGCCTTTCCTTGAGACAATCATCATACTTAAATTAACAGCAGAGTGCTTTATATATTTCTCATTTTGGCAAAAAGACTACTAAAATGACATGTTATCAAGATTGAAATTTAATAAAATTAATAATCTTACTACTTTATAATTACTAAAATTATAATTTTATATAATTTTATAATTTTACTAAATCTAGGACATTTATAAACAAAACTGGCATTTAATAATGAATTCATTAATTCACTTCATTTTTAAACTTTTACTGAAAGTCTGTGGCAGTAAGAACATATGACTAGGGCCGGCCCGGTGGCGGACTGGAGAGTGCGCCACTTGGGAGCGCGGCGGCGCTCCCGCTGAGGGTTCGGATCCCATGTGGAAACCAGTTCCCGCTCACTGGCTGAGCGCGGTGCGGGAGCAACACCGAGGGTTGCGATCCCTTTGCTGGTCCCCGGTACGGGCGCAACACCGAGGGTTGCAATCCCATTACTGGTCAGTAAAAAAAAAAAAAGACAAAATAAAAGAACATATGACTACTAGCACAGTTATGTGCCACTGCCTTGATAGGCTAAGGCACAGCAGTTTTATCCACCATCGCTTCTGCATAATCAGCAAAATGTTAATACAATGAAAAAGGCAAATAATATCTGAATATTATTATGAAAATTGTCTTGATCTAGCACCACCTGAAAGGGTCTCAAGAAGCCCCAGCATTCTGCCACCCACATTTTGAGAATTGTTGCTCTACAGAACAGAATAGTCAAGATCAGCAATGCTGTGCACTCCAGAAACTGAAATACAAGTGGGACTAAGCAATGATGTCCATGATCTTTTTTAGAGCAGGAAAAATCTGCCAAAACTTTACCTTGATTTTTACTTCAAGTCCAAACAAAGATGAATAATATCACTTCTCATAACCACAGGTAATCTTTCTCCACTGAATTCCTAAGACACCTGGTCAGTACCTTTCATGTGGTCCTTGTCACATTTTACCTTACATTATAGTTCTTTGTCTCATGTCTGTTAATCTTTATTAGGCAAATTCTTTAAGAGTGGAAGTACCAGATTCTACAAAAACATTCTGAATATATCATAGTTATACACAAATATTTGCTTTGTTTAGTTGATTAATATATCTGACAAAACCATAAAGAATTAGGTCTCTACTATAAGGTGTACTTTATAGGTGTTTTAAATGTAATTAACAATATATGTAAAAGCTAAAACCGTAAAAATCTTAGAAGAAAACATAAGAGTAAGTCTTTGTGACCTTCAGGTAAGTAATGGTTTCTTAGATATGACACCTAAAGCACAAACAGAAAAAGAAAATATGGATAAGTCAGACCACATCAAAATTTTAAAATTT
>NW_007731505.1:45786-49192 GCF_000696425.1 Galeopterus variegatus
GTATATGAATATTCACACTAGCATTATTCATAATAGGCAAAAAGTGGAAATAACTGAAATGCCTATTAACTGATAAACGGATAAACAAAATATGATATATCTATACAATGAAATATTATTCAGAAATAAAAACCAATGAAGTACGAACATGTGCAAGAAAATTAACGCACCTTGAAAATATTATGCTAAGTGAACCAAGGTCAAGGGTTTGGATCCCCATACTGGCCAGCTGCCCAAGTAAACAACAAACATTATACTAAGTGAAAGAAGCCTGACACAAACAACCACTTACTATATAATTACATTTCTATGAAATGTCCAGAACAGGCAAATCTCTAGAGGTAGAAAGTAGATTAGTGAGGAAGTGTTGGAGGAATGGAGAGTGACAGTTAATGGTATATGGTTTCTTTTAGGGTGACAAAAGTGTTCTAAACTAGATTGCTGTAATATACCAAATATACCAAAAACCACTGAATTGCATACTTACAAAATTATTCAGTACCCATCATGCTTTTGATTAGATGGGTTATATCAATATCAAATAAATATATCAATACTTGTATATCAGTATTTACTATATTAAAAATTAAAACTAGAACGTTTTTTAAAAAACAGTGCTTAAAGGAATCCTCAGGGATGACTAGTGTAATAGAATTTGAAAGCAAAATAAATTTTAATTTACTTTAATTTATAAGCCAAGTGTAGTCCATACTGCACCTTTTCAGAGGACAGGCGCAAGATCTACATACAAACTAGGAAATGCTGGGCAAGGTACTTGACCTTGTACTCCAGCTTCATCATCTGTGCACTTGGAAATTGGCCATCTCAAGATCAAGTGGGAAAACATGGAAGGTTTATCACTGACTGCATATCTCCCAGCAAACACTAAAAATGCCAGTTTTAATAAGAATAACCATAACTAATATTATTAGAATTAATAATAAACATGTAATCATATAGTTTTAGAACAGCGGAAGTACCAGATTCTACAAAAACATTCTGAATATATCATAGTTATACACAAATATTTGCTTTGTTTAGTTGACTAATATATCTGACAAAACCATAAAGAATTAGGTCTCTACTATAAGGTGTACTTTATAGGTGTTTTAAATGTAATTAACAATATATGTAAAAGCTAAAACCGTAAAAATCTTAGAAGAAAACATAAGAGTAAGTCTTTGTGACCTTCAGGTAAGTAATGGTTTCTTAGATATGACACCTAAAGCACAAACAGAAAAAGAAAATATGGATAAGTCAGACCACATCAAAATTTTAAAATTTGTGCATCCCAAAATACCAAGAAAATGAAAAGCCAACCCATAGAATAAGAGAAAATATTTACAAAAGCATATACCCCAAATACCCAAAATACATAAAGAACTCTTACATCTCAACAATAAAAAGACTAATGACTCAATTTAAAAATGGGTTAAGGGTTTGAATAAACATTTTTTCCAAAGAAGATAAGCAAATAGCAAACAAGCACATGAAAAGATGTGCATTAGATAAATGAAAATCCACACCATGATGAGATACCATTTCATAACCACTAAGATGGATATATTAAAAAAGGTAATACTAAGTGTTGGAGAGTGTGTGGAGAAACTGGAATCCTAATACACTGCTGGCGGGAATACAAAATGATGCAGCTGTGGAAAACAATTTGGCAGTTCCTCAAAAGGTCAAACAGAGTTTCCACATGAACCAGAAATTTCAATCCTAGGTTTATACCCAAAAGAAATGAAAGCAAATATGCACACAAAAATTTGTATATGAATATTCACACTAGCATTATTCATAATAGGCAAAAAGTGGAAATAACTGAAATGTCTATTAACTGATAAACGGATAAACAAAATATGATATATCTATACAATGAAATATTATTCAGAAATAAAAACCAATGAAGTACGAACATATGCAAGAAAATTAACGCACCTTGAAAATATTATGCTAAGTGAACCAAGGTCAAGGGTTTGGATCCCCATACTGGCCAGCTGCCCAAGTAAACAACAAACATTATACTAAGTGAAAGAAGCCTGACACAAACAACCACTTACTATATAATTACATTTCTATGAAATGTCCAGAACAGGCAAATCTCTAGAGGTAGAAAGTAGATTAGTGAGGAAGTGTTGGAGGAATGGAGAGTGACAGTTAATGGTATATGGTTTCTTTTAGGGTGACAAAAGTGTTCTAAACTAGATTGACCCATGGCGGTCAGGTCAGGTGCCCAGCAGAAGTCTTGGGGGCTGCGGGAGTGAGGACAGGGAGGAAAGACACCGCCTAGGAGGGGAGGTGGGTCATGAATTTGTAAGAACTAATTTGTCTAATACTCAGTAACAAAAGGAACGTGTCTGCTGTGCATTAATGCAGCATCAATCATTGACTAACTGCTCGACACACATAATGAGAATATTCTCTGGCTGGCCCCATGGTCTGTACAGACAGCTGGGGAGATAATAACCCAAATGGAATTTTTATTTTAANCTTGGGGGCTGCGGGAGTGAGGACAGGGAGGAAAGACACCGCCTAGGAGGGGAGGTGGGTCATGAATTTGTAAGAACTAATTTGTCTAATACTCAGTAACAAAAGGAACGTGTCTGCTGTGCATTAATGCAGCATCAATCATTGACTAACTGCTCGACACACATAATGAGAATATTCTCTGGCTGGCCCCATGGTCTGTACAGACAGCTGGGGAGATAATAACCCAAATGGAATTTTTATTTTAATGCAACTCCCATCCTTTAAACACAAAAATGAAACAGATTAAAGTTGGTAAAAATGTAACAGCCTTTCATAAAAGCTTAGTGTGATAATGTATTTATTCCAGCAGTGATGCCTAAAGAGCCTGAAATGTCTCCACTTGATTGTTGGGATTCTCCCGTTTAATGGCCCTTTTCTTTTAATTCATTATGAGTTGCTTATGTCTTTCCAGTGGTTGTGTCTAATAACATTGGCTCATCTGATTACATTTCAGTCAGCTTTTTTTTTTTAAAGGATATTTGAAAAGCTGCACTTAGAATACTTTATTTTCAAATAAAAATTATGCCCATATTGATAATTATGTAAAATATTTAAAATGTGTTTACATCCACACTGCACATGCAATAAGTGAAAAGTATATTAATTATTATACAGAAGTTGCACAGAAACAGGCCTTAATTTAAAAACAGATCAGCTTCACTGCAACAGAAATTTAGGTCCTATGTTAGGAAAAATATTTCCTTGTTTCCTGTTTACTTCTTTACTCTAAAAAATCTAGGCAAAAAAATAGATTTTTTTTTCCGTTTGTTAGACTACAGCAACTTTTCTCTTAACGACAGGTTAAAAATAAATT
The DNA here is from genome assembly GCF_000696425.1 of Galeopterus variegatus. Classification (NCBI taxonomy): domain Eukaryota; kingdom Metazoa; phylum Chordata; class Mammalia; order Dermoptera; family Cynocephalidae; genus Galeopterus; species Galeopterus variegatus. The sequence continues at coordinate 49,133 of NW_007731505.1, forward strand.
TGAAGGGCCGGCCCGGTGGCGCACTGGGTAGTGCGCCGCTTGGGAAGCGCGGTGGCGCTC
>NW_007731505.1:49941-51480 GCF_000696425.1 Galeopterus variegatus
CTTGTTTCCTGTTTACTTCTTTACTCTAAAAAATCTAGGCAAAAAAATAGATTTTTTTTTCGTTTGTTAGACTACAGCAACTTTTCTCTTAACGACAGGTTAAAAATAAATTTGAAAACAAACATAAACATGAAAATAGCTTCTGACATTTAATAATTTTCTAAAAAATAATTCGCAACTAGGAAATTTACCTGAATTTGTCTAAATGTGGGTCATGAAGCACAATTGAAATCAGTATTCAATATGTTGTCACAATAGAAAAAAAAATGCAGGCATTATTTTCAAATACAGTTTTAAAACAGTAAAGGGTCTGAGAATAAGAAAAAGAGTAAGCCTAACCATGATAAACAGAAGGAAGAGAATTTAATGAGGTCAAGTTGAAAATATAATTTAAGATAAAAAGCCTCATTGAACTCTGCCTGCTGTTCTACCACAACAGAATGATACAATCAGCTTCCTTGATCTCTGCTACAGATTCTAGCTCAGGGAAGCTGCTTTAGCATGAAGAAAGAAATACAAAATATCTGTGTTAATAATGAGTAGAAACCTGAAGTGTACTATATTGTAATATTCATTGTGGTTTTTAGGGCTAAAATAATTAAATTCTATGATAATATTGCTTTTAAAATTATTTTTAGATCTACATATCATAAGGCTGCCAGAAATCCTTGATATCTGAATCAATACAACTACTTTAACTAATTTTTTTCTTACATTGAAAAAAAATTTGTTAATCAAAGAACTATGAAATATGTGGTTTGGTCTCATTGAGATTAACAGGAGTAATTGATAATGGATCTAATAATTCACAAGTCTATATTTTCACCACGAGTGTCTAGTTTAGTTTTAAAGTAGTTTCAGCATTAAAAAACATCATCCCCTTTTGCAAAAAATTTAAAATTCCACCAAGATTGTGAGTTGACTTTTCCCTTAAGAATCACTGATATGCATGCATTGTGTATCTCCACACACAGATAAGCAATGGTTAAATTTAATTTTCTGTAGTCCACACTCAAAAAAAAAAGCATGTTTTCTCACTACAACATATAAAATTACACTATAATATTGAACATGTTTTTCCAACTCTATATCTCCTTATCCTCTTTAGAAAATCACTGTTTTAAGAAGAGGCCTAACTGGGTCAGACTCCTCCAGAAAACTGGATCGGAAGTCTTTTATCCCAGCCTCCAACATGGCCACCAATGGTCCCTGTCTCTTGTTATTTATGCCTTGTTTAATCCCCTCCCACACTGTACTAGGGATGTCTGTGTTGACAATAGAATATGGCAGAAGTGATGGTATGTTGTTTCTGAGATGAGTTTATAAAAACATCACTTTTATTTAGTTGTCTTTTGGATCATTTTACTCTGGGAGAAGCCAGCTTCATGTCATGAGGAGTCCTGGAGAGGCCCATGTAGCAAGGAACTAAGGCCTCCAACCAACAGCCCGCAAGGAACTGAAGCCTCCTGCCAAGAGCATATGAGTGAGGTACATATTGACTGCAACCTCTTGAGAGAATATGAACCAGAGTTACCCAGC
>NW_007731505.1:51844-82124 GCF_000696425.1 Galeopterus variegatus
GTCTCTTGTTATTTATGCCTTGTTTAATCCCCTCCCACACTGTACTAGGGATGTCTGTGTTAACAATAGAATATGGCAGAAGTGATGGTATGTTGTTTCTGAGATGAGTTTATAAAAACATCACTTCTATTTAGTTGTCTTTTGGATCATTTTACTCTGGGAGAAGCCAGCTTCATGTCATGAGCAGTCCTGGAGAGGCCCATGTAGCAAGGAACTAAGGCCTCCAACCAACAGCCCGCAAGGAACTGAAGCCTCCTGCCAAGAGCGTATGAGTGAGGTACATATTGACTGCAACCTCTTGAGAGAATATGAACCAGAGTTACCCAGCTGAACAACTCCTGTATTTCTGATGCCAACAAACTGTGTGATACAATAAGTTGCTAAGATTTGGGATAGTTTGTTATGCAGCAATTGATAACTAACACAAATCCTGCTAGCTTTCTATAACCAGGAAGAGTAGTTATAATGCTAAGGAGAGTGCATCATCAACAGATATGCAATTTTTCTTGGATATTGGAATTCGTTCGACCTAGTTATTATAGTCATTATATCCATTTACCCTTGAATAGGCTGATTCCTCTTTTTCCCACTGCATATGTGCCTATGTAGGCATATAATCAGAATCAAAAGAAAACAAAACAAAATGACTTATTTATTGTGACCCATAGCATTTCTGCTGCAAATGCTTTATAAAAAATCCTTTGGATACTATTTAAAATGGAAAAAGAAGACATAAGAGCTCTACCTTAACACTGAGATTCTGTTAAAATGAATTCATAATGCTAATCATCATACATTTCTTGTAAACCTCACTAATTTTGAGATCCATGAGAACTGTAATAGTTGGCACTGGATAAATGCTAGGTGAATGAAAGAATTAACCAATCACTGTACTACTAGGTTATATGAGTATTTTACTATTGAAGTGGAATGTGAAAACAAATTATCAGAACAAATATCAATCAATCCTTTATAAACAACAAAATTATATACTATAGCCACATATTTAGACACTATATATTTTCTAGGAGAACAAAGTTATAGAAAACGTTTCCTCCATTTATTTTCTAATCATAAATAGTCATCCAGGCCATATTAGCAAGAAACTGAAAAGACAGCAATAGAAAGAGAATGAACTTTGTAGCCTCTATGAGGTCATCTATGTTGGCAGTCCAGCAAACTTCATAGTCTTGGTTTAATCCATTCAAGGAGAGGAATGAGGTCAAAGATGATTTATCTCTGTTGGATTCCAAGGAATGACTTCATTCTCCTCCTGGCAGGTGATCAAGGAAACTGAACTCTGGTATGAAGGTCATATGATAAGTTTTCATGAAAACAAAAGAATGGCTCAGACGAAGAAGAACAGAACTGTAGAAATGGAGCTCTGTCGATGATTATTGTATGACAAACTGGAAGGCTATGAAACTCCTCTGGGCTTCCTCTGAAGAACTGACATACATATAAAATCAAAATACAGGAGCAAGGCTTCATTGTTCCTCTAGCCTTTCCTCCCTTAGAATTCTGAATACTGCATGCCATCCCTAAATTCACAAGTCACTACTGAGAGCTAGAACAGGGCAAAGTTTGGGATCCCATATTAGTTTGCGTTTGGTTGTCTAGTTACCTTACCTTTTCTGGTGATATCGTCCTTGTTTTAGGGAAACAGATCTGATCTGGACAGCATTTACTTTGATTACTGGTGAAGAAACTGGAAAGACTCGGCAGGGGTAAAGAAGCAGAGTAGTGATCACATTTCTCCAGTAGAGAAATCAAAATAAAAAATTCTCAAATTCACCTAGTTAGACTTCATGAGAGAGACAATGTTCTGGACACATCACTCATGTGGCTATCATGTTCAAGTTCTCCTTTTGGCTGTCACTTCCCTATACATGGTCCTGCATTCTGACAAGGAGTACCCATCTGGTCTTTACGTGGAATTGACCAATGATTGGACCAGAGTTGGATTCAAGGGTAATCAATCCCTGAGCTGGCCAGTGACTTACAATGGTCACTAACAGAACAGTGTATTATTCTCCTTTCCCAAAGCTTCTATTTATCAACTCCTCTTTCTTCCTCCTCTCTATATCTCACATGCCAAGATGAATCAGCCCTTATCTGACACATACATTATTCCAGGGGACACCTTGTAGAATTTGGCATATTATTGACTGTATTTGTTTAATACTATGGACAATGGATGGTGTCTTTCCATAGGTATGCAATAAACACTTAGAAATGAGAATTGTTAAATGAGAAGGAATATCTCCTTAATTTGCATGCAGATGTACAAACCTAGAAAGAGCTATGATGATTTCTAAAGAGTACTTTTTTATACACCTTATCCTAAAAGTAGTTGTGTGGACCAGAATGTTATTCCTTAAAGGAACTCTTTTATTTCAGTTAGCATTTCAATAAACCATCACTGCCCTTTTTTAGTTTAAATGCTCTGGATAAGTGATATTAGAATAAGTACCTAAAGAATGATCAGAAATCAGATACCAAGGTCAAATGACCATGTTGGTTTGGATAGGATATAGAAGGTTACATATCATAGTTTCCTGCTCCAGTACAATTCATAAGTATATATATTGGACACATTAACTCCATGTGTTTTCCTGAATATTATGGCTATTTTCCCACCACTGAACAAAGACCCATAAAGTAATATTAGCCTCTTCATTCTGTGTCATAACCCAGTGAAAAACCTAATATCCTGGGCAAACATTATAAATATATTTTATTGTATACTAAGGAGTGTTTGCATATCTTAAAATCTTCAATACCTTCCTTCAACAGCAAAACAAATCAGGTTTGACATCATTAATTAGCTTTGCAAAAACTCAATAATTAACACAGCTAAAAATTATTGCTCCTTCTATCAGATTATTCTAATACATTATAAAAAGTACAACATTTGAGACATTAAATAACATAAAATGGTGGTGAGCAGGCAAACAACGATTATAATGATTTTGTTTCAAACACCTTCTTTGTCAATATACAAAGCTGCTTCAGGTGTGTAAATGAATCCTCTGCTGTCATTATTCTGAGTATTCCACAAACAGTAGACTTTCACACAATACCTTTATATTTAATATATCTTTATATTTTCATTTTTACCTAATTTTTTTTTTCAAGAATACTCGATCAAGATCATTAAGGCCAATTTTACTTTAAAATGTTAGGATAAGAATTCCAAAGCACATCAAAACCACATTGCTGTTTTTCAAAGAACAGATTGTCATGGACAGAGTTTAAAGATTCACAAATATTTTATTCTGATTTTTAAATAGATGGTAGTTTGAAAAAATCTTATTAAAATGATGGTTTCTATTAGGGATGCTGACAAATTTAACCAATCTAGAACACAAGGTTACAGTTCCAGTGACAAGTGAATTAAAGGAAAATCAGATATTCTATAATCAATGATTTATCTTTTCTCCTCCTTTTTAACCAAGGAATTAAATCCAGCCCCAGTTAGTCTAGTTATCTATGATGTGCAAGGCAGACATGATCCATTGTATACCCACTGTGAGTGACAGCGTGAGTGACAGCCTTTGCCATTCAAAGCCGTGATAAGGACTGGGTTCTGAGAGAAGCTCCTACTTGAGAGCCATCTGCATTGTCCCAGCCATCACTTCTGGCAGGAAGGCTGATTTTCAGATAAGAAGGTGATGGCGCTGAGCTTATTTCAGAGAAGGATCTCTGCAAACTAATCAGTGCCATCTGCATTTGGAACAACAGTCATTAATTTGGCTTCTTTCTTTTTATCTTTCTGTCCTTTTTTTAAAAAACTTTTCATTAATGTCCCCCAGTAAATACTTCCAAAGCTTCATTACATTTAGTATGCAACCAAAGACAGACTCTTGGTATTCAAGAGCAAATCAAACCAAACCAAACAAAAACACTGAAAAGAACTGAGAATAATGCAAGGCTGCACCAAGAGGGCCTGTGAAAGATTCTGTTCTGAAGGACTGGGATGACTGAGATGCTAGCAAAGGCATGTTATAGGATCTCAGATATTCAAATGCTAATTAAGAGGCAAAGGTTTACTGCAGTCTTCCAGAGCAAAGGATGGCCTTTGCCCAAGAGGTGTGCATACATGAAAACAATAACAAAAAACTGCCTATAGAGTGGTAGACAGACAGAAAGTAATAAGGATCCCTGCCAGCACTTGAGAGCCCAGTGGAATGAGAAAGACAGGGAAATTTCACTTCGGCCAAGGGCTGTGGACTGTTTAATTGCCCAAATTCTCAGTCTGTGCATCACACAATGATAGCTAGGTATGAAAGTATCCTGGTGGAGCCAACCAAGATTCTTTGGGAACCCTGATGCTCAGATCAAAGCAACATAAAATGTGTTTGGTGAACCGCACAAATCCTGATGTGCTTGCCTTTGCATAGCCCTTGCAAACCCAAGTATGCACTCTTTAACGGGACTTGGAAACAGTGAATGCTCAATAGTCTATGAGAACTGGAGATATTTTTCTGGTGGAACACTTTGGGCATAAAGGATAAAAAGATATTCCATAATTCTTTTTCTTTTATTAAATTGCAAACCATGCTGGGGATTTGCCATGGAGAATGGGGTGAAGGCAGAATAAAGGAGGGTCCAAGATCTGATCAGCTGAAGGCTGAACAGGAGGGAGAACTGCAAATTGGAACTCAGAATCCAACACACAAGCACTAATCGAGGATCCTGGTCTGAAACTGGCAGAACCTGCTATCAGACCACTGAGGAGTGGAACTCTCCCCAGGTATGGGGCAAGCAGTCCGTTCACCATGTGGGAAGCAGAGGTCCGGTTAGGGGCCTACCTGGGTTCAAGGTGTGGGTGACTGTAGTGAGGGGTAGTGAGGAGCAGCTGTGCTTGGGCACTGGCTGCTAAGAAAGAAGCTTTACAGGGACACCTGAACTGCCTCTTCACGCCTACCACATGAATCCCCAAGACCCGTGCTTACCTATCTCAGAACATTAGCCCGTTGACACCAAACGGTCCCAGAGCAACCTGAAAGCCAATGACCACATTCTACTGTGGAGGTTTTGATTCTCGCTACTCCCAGTTAAGGACTAAGGCAGCTGTGCAGTGGTTTAGAGGCATAGGCTTCAAAGTCATGCTGCCAGGTTTCAAATCCTAGCTGCATTACTTACCAGCTGTGTGACTTTGGCAAAGTAACTGACCTTTTGTCGCTAACAGGAATAGTGTTAATAGCTCTTACTTCTCAGAGGGTTACCGTAATGATTAAATGGGTGAATCCAGGAAAGTACTGACACAGTAACTTGGCACACAGTAAGTTCGCAGTAGCTATTTTATTATTGCTGTTGTTATTCCATGTACTTCAGATCAGGAGGTGGAGAAATTGTCCTTGTTACTCTCCCTCCCCCCTACTTAATGCAACTTCTAGGCCATTTCTTTATCTGCCTCTTGCAAAACTTGCTATTCTGCCGCAACTCTCTCTTTGGAGCCCTTGGCACTCATTCTTGGTCATTCTCCTTGATTTACAAATTAATTGAGCTCTGGGCCCAATCTTCCTCATCACACTAACTCCAGCCAGTCTTGACGTCTTCATCAGCAATGAAACTGATTCACCCAGTTCACTAGACCTTTTGGTTCTTGACCTCATTATCTCAGATCACCTCTGCCTTCACAACATCTCACATACCCTTTCTCCTGCTCACACTTCAGACACCATCACCATCAGAATCTGCACCATCTCCAAATCTGAAATGCAAGCATTCCACTCTTGGACCACAGTTTCCTATCCTTCTCTCTTACTTATTCAAATAAGTACTCTCCTTACTACATTATAGTCCTTAGGGCATTGAACCAAACAAGTTTTCATCCTCCCTAACTTTCCTTCTATCTTCGCCTCTCCAACTTACAGGCAAAAGTCCATTATTATAATCAGATCCTCAACTACATCGTTTCTCTTCCTTTGCGTTCTCCTTGCAAAACTCATGTTCCAGGTGGACACAACCATCTGCTTTCTTAATGCTCCTCCCTGAGTAGTTGAATGTAGCTGGAGAAGATTATACAACCAGGCTTACTGCTTTCACTTTAACTTCTTGACTTTTCATCTCAAATGGGCCGTCAGTACTACCCACCAATTCTGTTTCTCAAGCTGACTAACCAAAATCTGAGATGACTATCTCAAATATCATCTTCTCTCCTGTCCTACCCCAGCTCTTCAACTCACTCTTAGTTCATATTCTATCCTCATATTTTACTGTGTAAATAGAAATCATCAGATGCTACATTGCTTATAATCAGATCTACAAACTTATTTATATACACATGGATCTCTTTTTCCCCTCCTTTTACATCTAAGAAGTGTAAACGCTAATCCCTTCACACGTGCTTGCATACCATTATAGCTTCTCTTTCAAGCTCTTTATTCCTCTGTTTCTAACTCAGATCCGATAGTTTTAGCCCTTCAAATCCATAAACATTTGGGGGGATGTAACTGTTTCTGAGTTCATGTGGTCATTGATATATATGTATACATGCATATATATGTATATGTTACATATATGAACATATGCATACTCATCTGTAAATGAACAGATACGCCTACTGAAATACAGGAAATAATTAAGACTTTAACATTTAAATAGTCAACACAGGTTTTAATGAGGCAGAATAAATGAAATATTGTCCAAATATACCTGCTGCTTCTATATTTTTCACAATCATCAAATTCAAGTTCTAAAGGTCTAAATATCCCAGTATTTATTCTGATTGATTCATGGCAATGATTACAGTCATGTGCTGCATAAGGACGTTTATATCAACTACTGATAGTATATGCAATGTCAGTCCCATAAAATTATAGGCTGTGCCATCTAGATTTGTGTAAGTGCACTCTATGAAGTTGACACAACAATTAAATCACCTAAGGATGCATTTCTTAGAATGTATCCTTGTTATTAAGTGATATATGACTGGTACTTCTAAAATCAATTGGGATAATTTGCAATTTGTGATGTTAATTAGTCTTTCCCAAAGTCTATTCATATTTCAGATGTTTCGAGTTTGAATCCTCTTCAGTAATTCTTTCAGTTTTTTGGTCTCAATTGTTACAGGGAAAAATGGCTACATGGAAACTGCACAATATGTTATAATTTACAGCCAGATACTTAAGTCTTTTGATGATATGAACTAAATGCAGTATCAAAAATATTTTTGTGCTGATTTCTTGAAAGATTATTGCATTAAATGCGTACCAAGTTATACTTAATTTGCAATAACATTTTCTTTCTAGAAGTGCAAATAAAGAATATTATTCTTACTTTGAGAAACTTAAGAAAATAATTTAGTTTATTCTGAATTACTTGGGCTGTTGGGTGATATTCCTTTGAATGTATTTCTCTCTCTCAGATTGACTAAATAGTTTTGTTTTTTCTTATTGTAATAACAGTAAGAATAGTAACTAAAATTTACAGAAACTTACTTCAGCATATTTAGCAGTGTGCTAAAAGCTTACATGCATGAGCTCTTTTAATTCTCTCATGAGCCTTACAGAATAAGTACTGTTAGGGTAGACCATAGATATTTGCCTGTTTTTGACAATACTTGACCTATAGAACTAAAATGTTATATGATTTAACCTAATTTTAATATTCCCACTTTACAGATGAGAATACTAAAGGGCATGTGTCACATCCAGGTCTGTGTGGTTAAAGAGCTAGAAAGACTTAAAACCCGAATGGTGATTTAGCAACACTTGGGATGTCACAATAACTCTTTTTTTCTTCTAATGGGAAAGTTTAATCAATGATAACTCTTCCTTTTTGTCTTTTTTTGTGTGTGTGTGTCCGGCAACAGATCGCAACCCTCAGTGTCGCGCCCGTACCGGACCGGGACCGGCAATGGGATCGCAACCCTCGGTGTTGCGCCCGCACCTCGCTCAGCCAGTGAGCGGGAACCGGTCTGTATGTGGGATCCGAACCCTCGGCGGGAGCGCCGCCGTGCTCTCAAGCGGCGCACTGTAGCAGTGTGCCACCAGGCCGGCCCATCATCAATGATAACTCTTGAGTTCTGCAACGTTGGGTTATCAATGGTTCAACTCATTTAGATTTTATCAGACAATTCCTTCTACTCTGTCATCTAGAATAACAGTATACTAACTTTAGAAGCATGAAAATAAAATAATTCTTTAAACTATACATAATAATCCATTGTTACTGAAAATCACACAACAAAGGATTTTTAAATGGCCTAGCTTGTATCTTGAGGAAACCTGATAAAGCACATTATCCCTGTATGCTAAAATTCTAAGATTAAAAAAAACTCTGGCCTCCAGGCAAGAACTCTCCAGTTGCTACCAGGAGAGAATCAGGTACAAAAGATTACAGAGGAGGATTGAGGGTTCATCTTTAGGAGTCAGGTCTAAGCAACTTGAGTAGAAACAGTGTTTGGCTTGATGATAATTTAATCTACTGAAGTATTTTCTTTTTGTGCTAATTTTATATATCTTCTCATAAATTTAATAAAGTTGAATTTGTATAAGCAATGCCAGATGAAACAACATTTACTTAAAGAAACTAGAAAAGGAATTTAATCAGCAATTAAGAATCTCATTTTGCCTGTTCTTTCTTAGTAGTCATTATTTTAGCATTATTCCATGATTATATTGAAGAAAAAATGCACATTAACACTACATTACTACACACACACTCACACCAAAAATGACAACAGATATATTTATTGTCATGAACAATATGCTGAACTGACTTTTGAAAACATGATTAGGGGATTGATTAAAAGTGACTAAGATGGCTGAATTAACTAAGTAGAAGAAAATTGCACTAGCTACCATGGGATATATAAGCACATGCTATGACTAATACATGCTCTTTCATGAATTTCTTTTTCAAAAGCATAATGCGGAGAAGACTTATTAGTATATTAGCATACAAGACAATATTAGCATTGAATGTGTAGGTGTCAAAGCTGCCTTTAGGCATGGAAGAGCATATTGAAAACACATTCCTATATTAAATATAATCATACCTATTATAGAAGAATGAATATGTGAAATATAGACAACTGGGAATGCTTCAAGGGAGATTTATATCTCTGGGGCCTTCCAAACAAATGAACATCAAGCTATAATGCCAAATAACTACATAGGATATTATCAAGAAGATGTAACATGATTCTAACCTTGCACATAGATGTACTTACAGATGAAGAACTTTTAAACTTGGAGCAAGTTCAATACCTAAATAGAACACAATCATCTCAAATTCATTAAGTTTGGTTCCATTGTATTTATAGTGCCCAAATTTGTTCAAGTTACAAAGCCCATTAGTGAGCTCTGTGAAAGCTCATCCCTGGAGCACTGCTGATAATAATCTACATCTTCACCTCTTGGCTAAATAAAGGAACAAATCAGAAAAGCTTCACTTCCACTTAGAAAATAAAATCCACTCAGCTAGGCCTAAATGCTCCCGCATGATGGTTTGTTTCCTGCCTTCCTGCATGTGGTAAGACTCATAAGATTGGTCTGTTTGGAGTCCCAGATTCACTTTACCCTTCCCTGGAGAAAATATTGGTATGTGGAAATATTAAGTCTGTCAGTGAAAGCAGCAACATCCTCCAAGTTGATGGGCTCTTAGAAAGAACTTGGACACATCTTTTTAGAGGAGATCCAGGCAGATATAAACAGATTTTTGCAACTAACCTTTAAAACAAACTTGAGCTATTTTATAACAACCGCCCAAATTCTGCAGTTCTAAGAGTTATATACCAAATATATTTTTCTGGACATACTTCATCTCAGAGCCATCAGATGTCAAAGAACACAAAATAGCCTTAGTCTGCATTTTGTACACCACCAGTGAATCTGATAAATAATTAACAACTACCTGTATTTGTAATTGGAAATTATATTTAGTTTTTAGCTTTATTTTCCACTGTTCTTTTCAATGCACAGTTGTGCAAATCCTCTTCTTGTCCGCTGAGCCAGATTAAATAGAGTTTGGATTCCCAATCATATTTACCTCCTTTAGCATAGTTTTGCTAATATCAATCATGCCCCAGCATAAACAGAAAATTAAAAATATTTTTATTATTTCAGTAAGCTTAAACAAATACATGAGGGGACTTCACAAAGTTTGAGGAAAAATAGAATTAAAAATAATACAAATCTTCCCATGAATTTTTTAAGGTACTCTCAGATTTGAATGCATAACTGTGTATAGAGAGGTAGATATGTAAAGTATCTCATATATATAGATATATCTGTATATTTATATACATACATACACCAACATATAGAGAGAGCAGTTTAACATTACTCTACATCCCAGTCTACACCATGTGAGTTCATTTTCAAAGATGATATGCTAGAGAGGTAGTAGTTACTGGTGATATTGCATTCTCTTCTAACAGAAAGATAAAAAAGATAGAGGCCATTTCTGCCTTAAGCCACTGCCCTTATGCACTGGTTTAGGGGTGTGCTGAGAGCTCACAGGCTTTTCTCTGTTTACCCCACTCCTTCACGAGCCACAAAAAGGTTTTATTCAAATTGAACAGGCCTGTCCATTTGATTGATGATCACAGCTACAACCACTTGCCAAAAATTAAAGCAGCGGAAATCAAGGAGCACACTCTAGCAGTGATAAAGGTTGTCCTGTAAATTTCAACAAATGGGCTACAGTTCAGGTGTCTTGGGTACAGAGGGAAAAGATTTAACAACAAAGTAACATCAAAAGTGCAGAGAGAAGCTGTGCTTGAGCACCCTGGATTAACTGCAAAAAGAAAGTCATTTAAGGAACAAACCTTTAGGAAGATAAGTTCAAGTTTTGTTACAGTAGCTAGCAGCTGAAGAAAAGAAAGCGCTGGGAGGGAGAGAGAGAAATAAAAAATGGCCTGGATCGGTAAGGGGCCATGAAGAACAATTACATTGAACAGTGTTGAAAATATTAAATATACTGATTTGAACATCACATATTGCACACAGGTATTGCTGTTCAACTCTGTACCGCACAGATATGTATAATCAAGTGTTATAATAAAAAAATAAAAAAATTATTTGAAAAACAAAAGGCCAGAACTACGCAAGAGCAATGCCACACTTAATGACCCTCCCCAATTTAGCAGAATATGTACTAAAATTGGAAAGAACAACGTTTTCTCCTTAATAGGAGGGAAGCAGGGAAACAGACATGAAGAGGATTACATCTTTAAGGGAAACAGAGATTGTAAATGACCATATTCCCTTAGAGACAAACTTACTGAAAACATGAAGAGAGAAATAACTCAATTCAGACACTCAGAACCAAACAATATGTTGTTCAGTATTGTTTGCTTGCTTTCATTTCAATTGAAGTTATTTGTCCGTGTGGTTTATTCACACCAGAATGCCTATTACATATTACATAATATCATTCATTTTAACTGATTATTATTTTTTTAATTTCAATTGTACTCTGCTTTTGTGAGGGATTTTTTGTATCCTCATTTTCCTACTCTAAGCAGGGGTAAGCGTTGCCTAATCTGGTACATCTAGTTAGGGTTCTTGTGGTTTCACGCAGGAAAATATACTGGGTAGAAGATGACCACATCAGAAATATGCTCCACTCTCATCATGGGCATTTCTTGCTCAGAGCCTTCTGGTCCCCTTGCTCTTGGTGTGGCCAGGGCACCTGATCCCAGGTGGGCCAAATCTTCCACTTGCTTTTTAATCCTTTGCTGCTAAATCTTCAAGCTTGCCCTTGTGACTCTTGCTGCCTGATATCTACATAAAACAGTTTTTTTTTTCCAAATTGGGGTATGTGTGTAATTAATAGGTTTTGAAGTCAATTTAGAGGATCATGACTATAAAATAAAAGCAAATAAAATAGAAAATATCAATGCTCACCAGCTGCACTATGGTTAGGTAAATGGGGTGTATATGTTGTGATGCAAGGGTATTGCAGTTTGTCATGGTCAAAAAACTTTGAAAGCTGCTACTGTAGAAAAACACTTACCCATTAAACTAAAGAGGTGAAAACATCCCAAGTGGAATTCTTCTAAAAGGCTTTTTCAATTTATTGATAATATTTTTGTTGTGGTCAATTTTTCCAAGATAGGCACTTTAAACCTGTTTATTTCTTATCACAGCCTATGTTCTCTATTAGGAAGAATAACTTGTTTGCTAAAGTAAATGTCTTTTTTTTTTTATCACTCTGACTTTTTGTTTTCATGATATCTAAACTCCCAAAATAACATTAACTGAGACAGACCAATGGTTATATTCCCTAGTAAATGACCTCTGTCAGAAACTCTGAATTCTGGGTCTTGACTATTGCTCTTCAGCTAACCCTGAGCTGATCTTCTCTAGAAGGGGCCTCGGGCTTATCATAGCAGTCAACCTCCTTCCTGTTGACATGAGTTTGTTAAGATGAGTTTCTAAGACCTGGTCTGCTCCTCCCTAGCACTGCCCATCTCATCTTATTTCCTCAGAGACTAGTGGTTATGTGTTTAAAAAAATGAGTATTATATTGTTTTTGAGAATCCAGTTAAAGAAAACAATAAGCATGGAAATATTATAATCATCAATGCATACAGGCTGACTTTGGTTCACTCCATTTTCAGAAAAATCCACAAACTATACCATGCTAAATGCACTGGTACAAACAACTCTCCTAGAAATGATAATTTCTAACATACAGGTTTTTTTTTTTAATGTTTTAAAGTAAAGATTCAAATTTCACTGAATTATCACATAATGATATGGCATATAAGTAAAACTCCAGGCACTGAAATATTTATTTTCATGCTTACTACACTGTAGAGAAAAAAAGGTAATAATCATGCACAAATATTAATTATGTACATTTAAATATTTTCATAGCTGGACCTCACTTTAAGGAAAGATACTTGCTCTACTCTGCTAATTTTTAAAATAGATAGGCCGGAGGTGAGTATCTAGTCCCGTGCTGTCCAATAGAAATATAATATGGGCACAGATGAAAGTCACTTATGTAATTTCAAATGCTAAACACTCTAGAATCCACATTTTTAAAAGTAATAGAGAGCAGGTGGAGTTGATCTTAATAATATATTTTATTTAATCGAAAATATCCTCATATCAACATGTAACCAATATAAGAATAAGGTAGTTTTGTATTTTTATACTGTCTTTGAAATCCAGCTCTTCTAAATTGAGACTAATCATATTTTAATTGTTAAACAGCCATCAGTGGCTAGTAGCTACTATAATGGAAAGCACAGATTCAGAAGATAAGTATTTAGATTTATAGGAATATTCACCGTAAAGTTTTTTAAAACCAGTTATTCTTGATGGATGCATCTATGAAAACCAATAGCTGAATTAAAGAGTTCTGCATCTACAAAAGAAAAATATTAGTACTTTTCCAAAGTCAAAGACAAAAATATATTGTAAGGACTGTTTCCTCAATTAAAATATGTTTTTCATATAAATTGTAAAATTTCTGCTTTTTCATAATGTTTCTCAAAAAAGCATGAGAATATCCAGTTGTTTCAATGACTCAACCAGCTGAACAACTACTGATTAAAACAGTAACCTCTTTCCTGAATTTAAAATATGGCCTACTTTTCAAAATCATATTTTACAAATAAGTTTGCACAGATATGTTGTTTCTGTAAAGTGAGATATAAATAATATAATCTTTAAAGAAACACTTAAGATCTTGCTGGTAATTGCAAAATCCCATGCAGAAAAATGAAAGAAGGAAAAGTAGAAACATTTTTATTTAAACACAAGTTTTATTCAAGCAAATCATTCCATGTCATGGTGTATTGTGATACCATACTGAAAACATCAGATGTAACAAAAAAAACCCTATTTCATATATTACCAGAAGTGCAATCTTGTAAATAAATGAATCACAGAAGTTCAATTATAAGAATATGGATGTGAGTAATAGCTAAATACCTAGCATTCAAAAGAAATAAACCTAAGCATTTTTTTAAGGGCCATGGAGCTAACCGTTTGGACCATGTCTTTATCACATGTTTGAGATTAATAATAGTATACTATATTAACACAGGCTAACCTGCAATTTAATTTAGTGTAATATCTTTAAACATTTAGAAAATTAATATAAATCACATCTCAATGAGAAATTTTATAGCAAGACTTATTAATAAAATGAAACTAATATGTATCCTTACAAAAATGTGCAGAAATGTTTAGACATTTTATAATTCATTAGCAGAAAAGAGGAATTTAAATGTTTAGACTAGACTATGGGTTATATTGTATACTGACATACTTTTTGGATAATATAAGTAATTTTATGACTGATTTAAAGCATTTTGTTATCATTTCAAATTGCATGAAAATTTATCTTGCTTTTCTTATTCTACAGCTTGGTTGTAATTAATTTCTTGCTTTTATTTGCCTTAACAATACAATAAAAAGACCTACCTCTTCATCTGGTAAAAAATATTACTTCTGTTTATCTTAGAAGCATTCAATTTCAATGGCTTCATTGCTTTTGGAATTTTTTCTATTTTATTGTTCTCTTACCATATGCTGTTTTAGATCCCTATCAAATGTAACTAAAGGTCTTATGTAAATTGAAGAACATGGGTCAACATTTTCATATAATACTAAGAAGCTAAAGTATTTATATTTTTAAAGTTGACTTTGATCTTTCATTCCAATAACAATGAGAAATTACTTTATTTAGATGTTTCTTTTTAGGCATACCCTATCCATAGAAGATTGTTCCAGCATATTTCTCCTGTCAATTTGAAGTTGCAACTGAGATGCTAACCTTGAGGGAAAAGCAAAGTGCTTTATCCTGCTGGGCTTAAGAGAAATGCAATGTTTTGATAAGATCCAGAAAGTCCTAAAGAAAAGTAATGCAACCACTAATCTAGCCACCTTCATTACCAGTCAGAGCTGATGGGAAACACATTTCTTTACTGGATCGGCCTTATTGGACCTCTGCCATGTTTTTCATTATCCTACAAATGCGGCAGACACTATTTTCAAGATTTTTAAAAAAACCTTGATTTTTAAAATAATTTACACAGAAAGAAAGAAGGAAAGGAAGAAAGCGATTAGATGTGGGATTCCTTTAAATGAGTATGTTTCTAATGACTAGAAGAAAATCAGTTTCAAAAGTTAATTTTATACAACAGTTCATATTTATCGTATAAAATGGGCTTCACCTATACATTTTGGAGTGCTTTTCTAGTATGAGTTCTAAAATTATCCAGGAACAATCCTCAAAGTCTAGCTGTAAAAGTTTGAGGAAATCTCAACATTGGTAAACTAGCTCCTGAGGTGTTTTAAGAACCAGTTTTAAGTATGTAAATTCTGATGTGCTTGCAAGGTGGAGAGGCAGTTTGATTGGTTTCTAAACATACCCACCTGCATGAAAATAAAATTGTAAATTTTCCAACTAGAAATCCCAATGTGATTTTTCAGATTAGAAAATTATAATAATTCCAAAATATTCATGGTGATGACAGCATCTCTATTCAAGGAAATTAAAGACTAATTTGTCATATTTACACATACGATCATTGTTTTGTTATATTTTAATTTTCTAAGGCAATATGAGGCAGTCTGATTATTTAAAACACAGTGATTAAGACAAACCAGATTGCATCCAAAAAACCAAAACCAAACAAACAGGCAGGCAAAATAAAGCACTGGGTGCTACCAGTTAGTTGAATAAACAGGTTACCAAAATGAACATGAAATTTGATGTGAATTTCTAGGGACTAAGGTAAAAGAGATCATACCCTGTTAGGTAGTTTTTGTTTTGCTGTAAGGGGGTACATAAAATCTGACTATAGAAACAAACTGTTTCCTAGGAAAAATGTCACAAAGGAGATTTCTGTGGAGGTCTGCGTGTAAAGATCAATGAGTCAGGGCAATATTTTAAATTGCAGTATTAAAAACAGCCCCAGAGATAATGTTAAAATGATTTTAAGATTAGAATCAGAGAACACACTACTAAATCATAACTCATGAAAGCATTTCTGTGCTATTGGTGATGTGGCCCTATCACTCCATTTTCTGATGACTGACCTAATATAGTAAGAGAGCACATGGAAAACTCAAACACTGGAGGGCAATCTATTGTTTATCTGCATAGTCCAGCACTTGTGACATAAACAGCAGACCCTTTATTTTTTAAGTAGTGCATATGAGGGGTTTTGCACATTTTTTTTGTTTAGTTCACTATTGGATTTTCCAGTATGTATGGAAACTTATGGAAATTCATGCTGAAAAGTGAAGAAAATTTTACTTTATACTTAAATGTTTAAGGAGCATAATTATTCAAATTCCTAAAACTTTTAATATATAATTATAATTTATTACAGAAGTGATATATATGTATTGTAGAAATGCCAGAAAACGTAAGGAAACAAGAAGAAAAGGACAATTACATATAATTGTATCACCTAGAAATAATGGGTGTTAGTTTTTTGTTGTGTTTTCTTCTTGATATTTTTGAAGTTATAGGATAATTTATTCTAATACACTTTATTCATATAGTCTAATGAATTTTAATTGACAGAATGTGATAGAAAGGGACAGAAGAGATTTCGCCCTTGTATTGCTACTTCATACTTCACTCAATGAAATTTTCATAGGTTCAGTTTTTGAAAACCACACTGAGGCATCTATCTCACTGTCAACATCTGCTTGTCTCTGATTGCAGAACGGCCTGAGGTCAACTGGAAATAAGCATGTGTCCCTTCAGACCAGGTGCCCAGGGTCTCCATATTCAGTTATAGGTCACTGCAAGGAAAGCGGGGAGAGATAAGGAGACACCTCAAGGCAACGTGAATGGTGTTTTGCTTTCCATTCCAACATCACCCTGGATAACAAAGCTTTTCCTGAATATTGACAATATAAAACTGATAACCATAACTGAGTTCTCAGCAGCAAGAAATCCAAACATTTATTTACAGACGGAATGAAAAACGTCAAATCTATTTAGTCAGCACACATCATGAGGGAGGAAATGATAACACAGTGTCAACATTGAAGCAAATGTTTCTCCAGAGACACATCTAAGAAACTGGTAGCATCCACACAGGTCTGGGAGCGCAACAGGACCCTCAGCCACCCCTGGGAGCCATAGGAAACGTGTCGTGGTATGGCAAGCCCACCACTGAGGACCTGGAATGCAGCCAGGGCCCTAGTGCTGAAACTATGTTCCCTCTGCCGCAGCCTCCAGGCGGGACTGTGCTGATGATGGGTAACAGCAGGTGCCGGGACAGCAGCTGTACCACAGGCGAGAGCCAGCCCAGGAAGCAGGATCAAGGCCTGAAGTCATGCAGAAGCACAGCGGAGAGCCGTGCTGCACAGCGCGGGCCGTGGGGAAGCAACAGGAGGACCGGGCTGAGACCAGCCACAGACGTAGAGCGGCTCTTCTGCAGAAAAGGGTGGGGCGGCCAAAAGGTTAGAAAGCTGGGGGCAGGCTATGTGCTTCTGCAAGTGAACCACAGGGTGGCAGGGGGTGAACAGTTGTTTTACCTTTATGAACAGGACTTGTAGCCTCAGTTTCATTATCTGAATGCATGAAGGTATCCTATCTGAGGAACACAATCAGAATTTAAAGTCTGGCTGATTGTGGAGTTGGTGGGCTGCTTTTCTGTGGGAGGCTTTGTGTGCTTGTGAGCGTTTGCCTTTAGGTGGAAGGAGGAGGAAAGAAATTTGTGCCAAGGTGCTGGGGAAAGACAGAGGAGGCGACATTGAGGGGAGTGATGGCTGGTTTTGAGGGTCTCTGGAGTGAGTGGCTAGCACGGAACAAGGAGGACAGGAATGCATTCATGTGAGGCTGTGGGACTGTGGCTGCAAACACTGAGAACCAGCCCCCTGGTGACCTAGCTTACTACAGAGTGACAACAGGACATGGCCGTTTGTCGCTCCCACCCGCTGCAAGCCCATCCACCAGGCAGCGTTAGCACCCCGGGTATTCAGTACGTGAATAAACCTTCCTAAACCCCTCTGCAGACTCGTAGGAAGACCAGGAGGTCTTCAAAGGGAGGTTCAGGTCCCTGTTACTGGAAGAAGTGTCATACTTTGGTGTTAATATGACTGGTCTCATTAGTGAGGCCTGGGGCATTAAAGTTACCTGTGAAAATTCAGATGCTTATTCCAGGTTACCGTTCTGAGAAATTAATTCTCTTACATACACAACAGGGCCCAACCCAGGTCCCAGAACAAAGACGTCACTTAACATTTTTTCCAAGAAGCACAGTGCAAGGGATTCTACCTGCGTCTTTCCTTTTAATTCTTGCAACAATCCACTTTCCAGATTATTAAATAACGACTATTAAGGTCTCTGAAATAAATTTCATAGAGTTAATAATCTATCCAGAACAGGAAGAGACGTTCTATGCTGAAGTTCCCCTATTTATTTCTTTCACATTAAACTTGTAATTCTCAAACGTGAGGGACAGTGATGCAGAAAATCATCAGAATCTGGGTGTGCTTAGTTTGAAAAGTATAAGCAATACATCTGCTGTTTTCATTATACAAACTACAGAAAGTAAAGCTTGACACAAATGCTCTTGGCCAGTAGGGATCATGCATGATGTTCCGTAGCCAGGGATTCCCTAGGTCTCTCCATGTGAACTTAACCACAAGGACTTGGAACATGTAGGAACTCAATGAGGACACCGCAATGTTAATTTACATTTGTCTTTGGGGGCTGAGACTGTGGCTTGTTTTTATTTTCTTATTCTTTCCCCCAATATCCCACAATAAACATGCTTTATTTCTAATCATAAAAATAGTTATAAAAAGTTGAGTTCACTTTAAAATTTAATGCATTATAATATGGAAATGATTTTGATTGAGTAGGCAGAGTGAGAAGGTAGTAGATAGAATTATTTAGAAAGTAATGTAAAGTTGTCTATAGGGAAACGAATGAAGGAAAATACGAGGGTACTTCAAAAAGTTTGTGGAAAAATAGAATTAAAGAACTACAAATCCATGAACTTTTTGAAGACCCTCATACACTAAATCCTAGATCATTTTGACTGTCATCTGAAAACTGCCTCCAATACCCAAATCTGGGTAGCAAGAAGCCACCTAAACAACTAAGTTTTCTTGCAGTTGCATTCACTTTTTAAATGTGATGCTGTATTCAATAAATATGCATTAATAATCAATTTCATGAAAAATAGATTAATGAATAAACCACCATCGGGGAGCACAAAACGGACTCTCTTACTCATTACTTCTCTATCTTAATTTTAATAAATGCTTTGCTCTTACCTAAGATCACTTATTTATATTGACTTGTCCTCTAAACCATGTAATAATGGATTATGATCATGGGTATAAATATTGGAAGGAAGAGAGAGTAGTGAAATCTGAACAAACAGCTTTCCTATAAAAAAAGGAAAATGGGTTACAGTTCTTCCTGTTTTAGGGTTCCAAGAAAGAAAATACATTATTTTGAGATTCAATTCTGAAGGATTTGCCTCTCTCCCTGGACACCTCACCCTACCTCACTTCATAAGTCACATGCTGTCTAGACCAGATTCAAGGTTCTCTCTGAAAAGATTACATTCACAGGGTCACTGGGAGTGAAGGTGGGGGCAGGAGCTTTCGGGCTGGAGAATGGAGCTTTGATTTATGTTGGGTTGCAAATTTAGGTTCTGACCATGACTTTTCTACCTTTTCAATCTGAAAAGCAAGAACAACAAAAGAAAAACAACTTGCGATGCAATATAAATGAGTACAATAAATTAGTATAAGGGTAATTTACCTAAATGGTACTTATATGGCTCCAGGATAATTACTATATTTTATAGCTATTGCATAGTACTGTTATAAATGCCATTACCAATTTTCCCAGTATTATAAACTTATTCACACCAAAACTTAATTTACAATTTTTTTAAAAAAAGAAAAGCACAAGAATTATAATTCTTTCCTAAGCAAGATTAAAAATCAATCCATGATGATGACAAATAATATTGAAATATTTACATCCACATTTATTTCATTGTTTATATTTTACTTCAAACGACTTCGATATACATCTTCATTTAATTCAAAGGTCAAACACCAGTGGTGTGGATCAAAGCTTTATAATATAATAAACAAGAATGGAAAAAAAGTGTCATTTGGCTTTTTCACTATCATGATCATGACAGTAGAAAGAATAGAGTAAACTGAATCTTATATACTGGTCGGCAGAAGAGGTTTTCATTGTTATGAAGTAGGCATGCATGAGAACAAGGACAAGCAGAGTTCATAAAATGTCACTTCACAATGAAATATATGCTCACTTGTTTCCTGTAGGTTTGGCTTCATATGCTTTCAGATTAAAAATGTGGACAATATAACAGAGTGGAATTCAGTAAGAGTAAAAAATGCACACAGATGAATTCTCCTGAACGCTCAGGAATACATCTTTGGATTAGTGTACACCACTGTATACCAAGCAAACGGATCGCCAAGAGTCACGGTTTCTCCCGTGTGACCTCTGCCTGCATGAGCTACCGTTCTTAATGACATACAGCCAGTTTTCAATTATTTTTTATGGATATCTCTGCTCTGAAGTCTCCCAAGAAACACTTCCTTAGCTCCATTTCAGGAGACTTAGGCTGTACATGTATTATAGGAAACAGAGATAAAACTTGAAAACAAACACAGTGAAGAGACTGGATGTCTCAATATTGGGAGAATCTGAATGAGAGAAACCAAAACCAAAACCATCCTACACAAAGAAAAAAGAAAGTAACCAAAACAAGACGAAGATGAACCAAGCAGATAGAACCTTTACAAAGCACAGTTTTTCAGCCACACAGACTTTTCAGTCTTCCCCAAACGTTTCACATTCTTTTTTGTTTTTTTTTCCTTTTTGTCTTTTTTCGTGTCCGGCAACAGATCGCAACCCTCAGTGTCACGCCCGCACCTCGCTCAGCCAGTGAGCAGGAACTGGTCTGTATGTGGGATCCGAACCCTCGGCGGGAGCGCCACCACGCTCCCAAGCGGCGCACTGTAGCTGTGCATCACCGGGCCGGCCCAACGTTTCACATTCTTTCTGCTGTTAAGTTTTTGTTCGTGCGTGAAATACCCTCTTCCTTCGTTCTATTTGGAATATTCCTACTCAACATTCACAGCTCAGTTAAAATGCAACCTCTTTGGTGAGGACTCCTGACTCCTGAAGAAATAGTCACTTTCTTGACTATGTCACCACAGGATATTTTACATCTTTAGATTGTACTATTCATGCTGTATTAACATTTTTGAAATCTTTTTTCTTTGAAATCGTCTGGGACCACCTCTATGATAGGGACTGTAAGCTCTTCTTGATATCCTGAGCACTGTGGAGAGTACCTCATACTTAGCTGACCCTCAGTAAATGAGGAAGGAAGGGAGGGAAAAATAGAGTTGAAAGATCGGAACCCTAACCTGCTGTGATAATAAACCAAACCCACCTTCCCTAGGGATCACCCGTGTAAAGGAATTGATGGCATCTGGGCTACTAGAAGAGGAGGATACTAGAGAATATAATCACCTATTAAGGGCTATCATTACCTAAAAACTGTTCATACTTGTTTAATGATAAGACCTGAACTAATTTCTGGAAATTGCCTGATTCTAGGGCCTTCAAATTATTAAGAATAGGGGGTGATTTCCAGGGTGAGAAGTAACGATTGACCTCAAAGGATTTATTTTCTATCAAATAGGGATAAGTAAGGATTTATCTTCTAATATAAAGACAAAAAACATTGGACACTGGTAGCACCTTGCTTTGTTTACAAATGCAGACACACACGCACACACACATACACATACACACATGCACACACACACACTATTCAAAACTCATCAAAATTTGGAGGATAGAGGTGGTAGAATGAAATTAAAGTAGAAGTTCAAGATCATTTCTTGTGTCAAAATTCACTGAATGCTTACTTTGTACTGGGCAATAAGAAGTCAATAGACCACTGCCACTGCCACTGGCTCTGCCTCTGAGGTGCTCCTGGTGTGGTAGAGAGGCTGACTTAGACAAGTTAACACAGCAGTGTGACAGGCGCTGTGGCAGAAGTCCAGGGATGGGGCACAATAAGGGAGGATCGATTGTCTTAGAAAGTCAGGAAAGGTATCTCCAAAGAGGTACCCTTTAGTCAAGATTGGAAAGTTGGTTTCTTAGGAAAGCTGGGGAGAGTGAAAGGGAAAGGGCCTTCTGGATACAGGAGACAGAATGAGCAGAGGTACCGCAGGGTCAGTGACCCACAGAGGTCTTGTCAATAGGGAGGGTCCACAGGAGGCAAACAGGGTCTGCCTGCAGGAGTGACTTAACGAGCATGAGCATTGCCTGAGGTGCACTCCAATTTGAGAAAGGGAATAATGAAAGCATATTTGCATTTTATAATGAATATTCTAGCAAAAGGGGGATTGAGGAGAATGGAAAACTGGAGTTGGGAAGGAAAATTTTTCATTCTTTTGTAGGAGATGAAGGCCAGTGATGAGAAAAACTAATGCAGTCGCATAGTGGCAATGAGGAGGAAAGGACAGATTTAAGAAAGGCTTAGGAGTTAGCTCTGAATATGAGAGAGGAGACATAACAGGAATTTAAGGATTGTGGTCCTTAATCAATAAGATGATTTTTGTACTTCTGATTTGGAAGAGGGTATGAATGTTGCTCTGGTTCACACAGATGTACGAGGGTACTTCATGGTAAAATGGAATGAGAAGATAATATAAATCTTTCCTTGAACTTTTTGAAGACCACTCATAAAATACAGGGTGAAGGAAGGATCTGGAAAGAAGGCAATAAGTTTCATTTTTCATAGCCTGAGTTTACGTTGTTTATGGGATATCCAGTTGGAGGTGCTTGGTAGACAGTCAGAATTTCTGGGTCTAACATTAAGAAGAGCAGCATGATTTGGCAGTAATGGACACTGGAATCGCCAGCCTCCAGGAGCTGCAGGAGTGAGTGAAATTGCCTGGGAACAGAACACAGAGGAAGGAGACAAGAAGCAGGCCACATGCCTGGCTCAGGGGCAGAGTATGTACAGGTGGGCAAAGCATTTACGGGTAGGCAGATGAAAATACCATGAGACCTGGATTTATTAAAAGAACAAATCCAATGTTTTCCAAGCTCCAAGTTCAGTGGAATGATTTTGAAAGCCCCTTTTTGCTACAGAGAAACTTAAAATGTGTTTTTTTTTCTTTCCTCTAAAAGCATTTTGGCAAAGAGGCCGACCATAGACAGGAAAATACTCAGAAAAAATGAAAAACAATTAATGAAATATAATGATCATAAAGACATTTTAAAACACACTGTACAAATGAAATACTATTTAAGTTTCAGTATTTGGAAATAGTAGAGAAAGAACTTGATGCTGATTGAGGGAAATATAATTTCAGCATCAGGTGTAACAAAGTACAGTGCCAAAGCAGTGGCATTGAATGTCTTTCAAAATAAAAACTGCTGGTTTTATTTTTCAAATCAAATATTTTTCTACGCATTATGTTTAAAAGAAATTGTGATAATTTTTTTTATAAAGCTCAGCATTCCTTTGTAATCAATGTAATTATTTTCTAATATGTTTTCTTTTAAAGGTCACTCTATAACTATCGAGTCTCTGTCAAATAAACAGATTTTTACACTTGATACAAATTTATTTCTGTTTCTATAGGACATCAATAACCCATATAACAAGTAAACTAGTGAATGATTCATACATATTATTACATATGAATACTGGTTATATACACTTCCAGAGAATCAACTGAATTTTGACATTTTATGAAGACATCTTGTGTTTTGTAAGAATAGACAGTGCATTGGGAAGTCAAGTCCCTGAAATACGAATGACTTAACATATCATTCTAATTCCTTCACAATGATATCTAGTATTTCTGTCTTAACATGCTTGAATGAAGTAGTTCTTAATCCAGGATGCATATCAAAATCGCCCTGCAGACCTTTAAAATTACAGATATTCAGGACCACCTGAACTTACTGAAGTCAAACAAGTATTATGAAAATTCCTGCATATGACATCGCCCTGCCCCATTCTGAACTTCTGCAATGTCTTGTGTATTGCTAATTTACCTTTCATAGGTAAGGGTCTAGTTTGCCCACATAAGACTCTAACGGGGATCTTGTTTTTTTTTTTTTTTTAATGCTTTATTCCCTTTAGCATAGACATCCAACTCAGCACATGTGTTTGTTGACTAATGTGATTTTAAAAAGATTTATTGAAACCAAATTAAGCTATATAATGATCTGGTACCAGAGTGTTGGTTTTGGAGAAAAATCATATAGCATTCTAAATTGTTGACAAGGATATTCAAACTGTTTAATGCATTCATCTATTTTTTTTTTTTCCCTTTTTTACTGACCGGTAATGGGATCGCAACCCTCGGTGTTGCGCCCACACCGCGCTCAGCCAGTGAGTGGGAACCGGTCTCCACATGGGATCCGAACCCTCAGTGGGAGCGCCGCCGCGCTCCCAAGCGGCACACTCTCCAGTGTGCCACCGGGCTGGCCCGCATTCAACTATTTTTGATGATTCAGTGCTATAAGATATTTTGCAGATATGAGAAAGATTTTTTAAAATAGTTTTTATGTGTGCTGAAGTAAATATATTATTAGCAGGAGACCTAATTTAAATTCCAGATCAGAGAAAGCTGGTAGTAGAAGTTTCATATGCTCATGAGATTCAACTATTAGATCTGTATGTTTCCCTTAATCCTATATGAACTTTCCAAACATGCAAAAAACCCTTTTATGTTTGTTAGAACCACTCGCCCTAATTGTAAATGGTTTCCAAGGTAAAGGTACTAAAGAAAGTGATAGAATACTTGTAAGAATTTGTCTCATGAATAAAATATTACAAGGTAGTGTTTTAGAAATAGGATACTGTGGGGGGAAAGGTAGCCTTCGCTTTTTTAAAAAAAATAAAGTTATCCTTTTATCTTAAGAAATATTTTGTCCTTCATCCCCAAGAGCAACAATTGACTGATTACTTAGCAACAGTATAAAGACTGGCATGGTCAAGCTGTGATAATGGAACCATCAATGCAGTTATAATGTACTTGGGTCCTGAGGATGGCGTGTGCAAATGTAACTATGATCCAGGCTAAATCCTCTTTACAGGTCTGGAAGGGTTAAGAGCAACTGAATAGACCTCTTTAGTACAGAAAGTCACAAGGTGAAGACAAAGGAGGGTGAGGTTAAGAGTATAACGTGATCTTCAAACAATTCTAGATATTATTAATATGTAAAGCCCATCACTTTATTATTTTTAATCCATAAGTGAACATTTATGAAGTGAAAATTTTAATAACACTTCAAATACACACACACATACACACATGCACATGCACACACAATTTCCTCACAGCAGCTCAAATAGTGAAGAGAGAGAGAGCTTATTTTTTCCATATCTTCAACCATGTTGGATATTTTAATTCTTTTTTAATTTTGTCAGTCCGATAACTGATCATTTGCATTTACTTGATCATTAGCATGAGGTATGTAAAAAAATATATATATATATTTAAATATATATATATATATATGTATTTATTATTATTAAGTATTATCCGATCCTAGTCTTGGCTCATTTTTCTATTGGATTGTTCAACTTTTTCTTATTTATTTATACAAACTCTTTGCATATTAGAGACATTAAGTTTATCTGTTATTCATGATGTAAATAGATCCTTTCAGCCACATTTTTAACTTTAATTTTGCTTGTAGTTACTGCTATGGTTTAATTGTGTCCCCCAAAAAACATGTGTTAAAAACTTGAATCCCCAGTGTTGGGAGATGGGGCCTATGAGAGATGGTCAGGCCATGAGGGTGCAACGAGTGGATTTTTCTGTTATTAAGGGAGTGGGTTCCTTGTAAAAGCACAAGCTTAGCCCGCCTTTTTCTTTCTCTTGCCTTCTTCCTGTCCTTCTGCCAAGGGATGATGCAGCTAGCTCAAATCTTGTGGAAACCTAATTGAATGTGAAATTTCCAGGGGAAACAGGTGGGTTTTTAATGTTTTTATTTGTAAGCAGCATTTTAATAAATGGGTACATGTAGCTTTTGTCTTATGTATAGATGCAAAAGTTTCAGAATATGGCTCAGAATATGGAAAGCCCATAGGTGTAAGATCATACATGACTGTGATCAAATCATAGGGCAGCAGGAAATCACCTTTAGGCACTTAGCACAAAGGACTCTGGAGACTTTCTCTAAAAAATCTCCCTTGTAATCATGCCACATCATATTTTGCCAAGGGCATGGTCTGACTGGTGGTTTTACTGATTTACTGGTCAACACTGACAACATTATGAAAATGGAAGACTTGTAGTCATAATTCTAAGTGCCATGGGGGTCTTTCCGAAGACCGTCTGTACCCTGCCTGAGTTCACATGCTTCTAGTAGGTAATCCTTCAGATCATGTGTGTCACAGCTCACCAACTCTGTCAGTACTAGGGCTAGTATTATGGACTAAATAATTGTAGATTTTAGTTTTTCAACAAATAAAATTATATATATAATCCTGACCTACACAAGTAAGCCTGGGCTCATAATAAAATCAGGCCAGAACTGAAATTGCGTTATCTTGGGCAGGAACATTTATAACATTCTCAAGATGTGCCTTATCCTCTAGGATACACATGTAGGTTCACTTGGATCAGTTGCACCCAACATCATCCATTATGAATGGGGAGGAGTATAAAATGACCAACTGATAAACTAAGAGTTATAAATAATTATAGACAGAAACATTTCCACAAGGCTGTGATATCTCACTGAATAAATGGAGAACTTTTAACTACATAAAGAAACTTTTTCCACAACTTACTGTGCAAAAGTCAGCATGAGTGAAAAAGACTTAACTTCCTTTCAGGATTATGAATCTGATTCTATAAAAGCCCACTATCTAGGGAACAATTTGTGTCTACGAGAGGTATGTAGAGAGCATGTGGCTCTCAATAGCATCCTTACATCTGTAATACTTTATATCCTTACATCTTTTTTAAAAACTCTGCACACAAATAATCCTCAAAATGTCGCTTAATGTTGTACTTTGAAAACTAGGATGTGCACCCTTTCTCTTGGATTTATATTGGTGAGCAAAAGGCACCAAAAACCCACAAAATCAATATTGAGTATCTTTGGAGCAGACATTTTTACTTTAAAGTGTGGAGATATTTTTATATTAAAATATATAATAGTGTATGAAAAACAAAACGTACAGGAATTTTTAAGATTAAACAAGAAACTTCAAAGAAATGTCATGCTTGAGCTCATGTCCAAATATTCTGAATAAGATGTGTGTGTGTGTGTGTGTGTGTGTGTGTGAATACAGTCACATATCATTTACTGAGGGAGATACGCTCTGAGAAATGCATCGTTAGGCAATTTCATCGTTGTGCGGGCATCAGAGTGCACTTACACACAGATGACATTGCCTACACACTCCAGCTCCATTATAATCTTACGGGACCACTGTCGTATATGTGGCCTGTCACTGGCTGAAATGTCGTTAAGTGGTGCATAACTGTATATATGAAGAGTCTTCAAAAAGTCATGGAAAGATTTGTATTATCTTTGACTTCTGTTTTCCACTAACTTTTTGAAGTATCCTCATGTGTGTGTGTGTTTGTATGCACACAGATATATATCCACACACAAATATATATACACGCACACTATGTATATACACACATACACACACATATGACATTCTATAAATTTTATAATTGAAAAGAGAGGAGAAAAGATTAAACAGATACTGTATTATAAATTTGCACAAGACATTTTATATACATGATCTCATATAATGACACCAACAAATTTGATAATTAATGTAAGTCCACTTTTAGAGATGAGCCATGTGAAATTCGAGGAGGTTAAATAACTTGCCAAAACACACATGGCTAATAAGTACAAAGATTTAATTTCATACGTAGGATTGTGAGGCTCCGAAAAAAATACTGGGCTCTTTCCACTCACATTCCAGTGCTAGGACTCCTAATACCTAAATTCTGCTAACTACTATCTAACCTTGTTTTCTCTTGCTATGCTGCAGTGAAAAGGAAAAAAGGTGTTTGGTAACCATCACTTATAGAACAGCTGTTATATTTAGCAATATCTTTTATTTGGGTTATGATATGTAGTATAATTGACTTCAATAAGCCCTTAAATTAAGTGAGATATTAAAAACTTTTGAATTATGTACAAGATATTATGCCCCAATAATACAATTTCAGTTTTTTTAGGGATGATATTCTTATAAATTATTTTTAAATCTTTACATCTCATATAAAGATCATGAAGTCTGTACACAGTCATATTTCACCTGTATCATATCTAAAATAGAAACAACAACCTTCATCATGGCAATAACACAGTCATTCCACTTTTGCACAGAAAAACAAAGGGAACTCTTCAAATACTGAAAAATTGTGAAAGCTAAATATGCCAAATAAAAACACTAAAAATCCTCAAAGTGGGTACCTGGAAGGCAAGCAGTATGTTCTCATGGGTATGTCTGTCTGTGTTTCCTTTTTCATCAGTTCTGCCTCTTTTCCCCCCTCATTTGAAAGCAATCACACAGCCAGATATCCCTAATAACTTCAGGGGGGTACTAGTCTGGGGGATATTTTCAGCAATCTTCTGCAAGCTAGTAACTGTCAAAGGACAGAGATGATAACAAAACTAAGGTCAATATTTAAAATTGGAAACAAAATAATCTATACTGATAAGAAATTCTTCTTCCAGATAATTCAATATTTTTTAAAAAAACAACAACCCCTTTCACCTTGACCACTTTCTCACAAATAAACAGAAAGCATAGCACAGAACTCTTGTTTTGATAACCTCGATCTCTTGAGTCCACTGTCATTTCAAGTTCTGGCTCTAAAAAGACATATTTATTTTCTCTGAAGCTTTCAATAAAGTGCAAAGAAGTCTTCAAAGATGTAATAGTCCTGAAGAATCACAAAGTTATAATGCAAAGCTACATCAAGTTTTCATTATGACCTCAACATACAGCTGACCAATATATGAGAGGCCCGAGGGATATGTGACAAATATCTTATGGATATAATAGGAAGAACTCTTGAGGTTTTTATTTCCTTAATGTACCCATATTCTGAGGCCAAATGAATATCTTTATTAGATGCTATTTCTCAAAGAAGAGATAATGGCCACAAGGGAAAAAATAAAAACTATATATTATGAAATAATACACACACACACACACACACACACACACACAAGTATGTATACACACACACACACAAACACACACACACATATCTACAAATGAAATTGTTAAGCATTATTTTAATTCTTGCTCCTGACTATCTTCATTTGAAACATGAAGTATGTATACACACACATACAAACACACACACACACACACACACATATCTCCAAATGAAATTGTTAAGCATTATTTTAATTCTTGCTCCTGACTATCTTCATTTGAAACATGATTGAGCTGTGATTCAGGAAAGCCATGTGTTTATTCTAGTATTAATTTTATCAAGTTTGGGACTTTGGCAATCTCTTATTGCCATAGTATCTCTGTTTCTCAAAACGAACATACATAATTATATTTCTACTTATTTCAAAAGAAATATAGAAAGAAAAAAGAAAATATATACTAAAACAGTAGTTTTTAACTATGCAAAAGCAATGTAGCATTGCTATTATCATTACAAAGTATTTTCTTTTTCAGAATATACTTTTCAGTAATGTATACCTAAAGATAATGTAATAACATACATTACATAAAATATGATAAAAACAGGAAATATAAATTAATAAATATTATAAGCTTTATTTTGGAATAATACTGGCAGGGGTTACTCAGAGATCAAAACAAATAAGCAATTAAATAAACGTATATGCCCTAAGTCTATTTTCATTAGAGCATGGTGATATGCAAGTATATTTGAAAGATACTTTTGTTCATGAAAGTATAAAATAGTATTATCTATCAAGTATTATTATTGCTGTATAGAGATATACAGAAAATTATAGAAAATATAATTTGTACAAAGTATACATATATAAATATACTTACATGGAATGAATGTTTCTGCTGAGTCTGTTATTGTGAAACACAAATGCACAGTGAAATATGCCTTGAAAACTAACTTGATTTGAAAATGTAAAAGCACAGGAGGATTATTTACAGTTGTTTTCCCATAAGATTAAATGAATGTTTCTGCTGAGTCTGTTATTGTGAAACACAAATGCACAGTGAAATATGCCTTGAAAACTACTTGATTTGAAAATGTAAAAGCACAGGAGGATTATTTACAGTTGTTTTCCCATAAGATTA